>NW_024357170.1:0-148635 GCF_014805655.1 Passer montanus | reverse complement strand
CCTCGGCCGGGAGCGGAGGGGAGGGAAGGGGCGGGGAGCCGCTGCTCCCGATCCCGGCGCGGCGGCCGAGCCCTCCCGCGGGGCACGGAGCTGCGGGGCGGCGCGGGGGTCCCGGCCCGCGGGCACGGGAGACACGGAATCACAGAATCCTTAGGGTTGGAAGGGTCCTCTGGAGATCATCCAGTCCAGCCCCCCTGTCAAGGCAGGGTCACCTAGAGCAGGTCACACAGGAACGCGTCCAGGTGACTCCATGGAGAGAGACTCCCTGGGCAGTTCGAGTGCTCTGCCACCCTCAATGTATAGAAGTCCTTCCTCATGTTGAGGTGAAACTTCTCATGGTTTAGTTTGTGGCCATTGCTCGTTGCTGGGCACCTGCTGGGCGCTGAAAAGAGTCCGGCACCACCCTATAAGCACCCATCTTCCAGGTGTTTGTAGGGGTACATGAGATCCCTTCTCAGCCTTCTCTAGACTGAAGCAGACCCAGCTCCCACAGCTCTTGCTCCAGATCCCTCATCATCTTTGTGGCTCTCCAGTGCACCCTCTCAGGTCACACCTTGTCTTTTGTGTAGTCACGGCCACCGAGGCCACCCGGGTGCCATTCTGCAGTCTGAGATGCATGCAGTGTCCCCAGCAGTGCTCCAGCCATTTACAGCCTGAGGGGACAGAACCCCTCACCTTCACCTTTGCCATCTCTACTGAGGCTGCTGGCAAGATATTCCCTTGACTGTAGGAGTAAAAGATCGTGTGGATTATTACCATTAATTTTTAGTTTATTTAATGCTAGTAATGGGGTTAAAAAACATTAGTGACTTACTGGAAATCTATATCACCACCTTTGCCAAGTATTATTAAAGCAGCTCACTCTACTTTGCCATTTCTTAAAAATCTTGCTCTTGAGCTCTATTACTAAAAGTGTTTCAATTTCAACATTATTTGGAAGCTACAACAAAATCTTATTGTCAGAGATATGGAGAAGGTCTTGAAAACACAACTTCAGGGTGCTAAAAAAGACCAGAAAGCGAGTGAAAATGACCCCAAAAATGACAGGAATAGCAAAAGCAAGAGTAGACAGCATGACAGTAATAATTTGCATCATTGCAAATTAGGTCAGGTTTAAACCCCAGCCACACAAAGAACATGGGTGTGTAATAAACTTAAACACATTATGTTCTGTCAGAAGAACAAGGAAGACAAAAATGGAAAAAATTTCTTATAGCCAAGTTGTGAGCTATGTCAGAGAGGTCAGAGGTAATGATTAAGCAAAAGTTATGGCGTGCAGTCACCTTGCTCCAGTTGAAAATAGAGCAGACATGCAAATATCCATATCTCAGTGATATATCATATCTCTTTTTTATGATTTCCTGCAAAAGAACGGCAGCAGTGATCACCAGGGTTCTACTCCCAGGTCCCCAGAATCTTCCTCAGGGTATTTCAAATGCTGAAAAGTACCTTAAGGACAAGGACTGCTGCACTCCTGCTGTTCCATCCCTGTTCAGGGGGTGCAGGAAGAAGAGGTGCTGCAAGAGGTAAATTGTGCCAGTCCCCAAGGAAGCTGGGTTGGCACAACACAATCCCCTCACAGAGTAAAGTTACACAAGGGCTTGCATTATGTCTCTCAGACCATTACTCATTCTCTGATTTAGTCCTGTGTAGCACAATTATATCCTGTCCTTTATTCAAGCCTCTTGGTGGTCCCGTAAGTGTAGGTGGCCCTGAGAAGAATAAACAGAAATTAAACCCAAAACTTTTAAATCAAAATAAACCACTGCACTTCTGTTTTGCAAAGAAAGTTCTACAAAGAAAAATCACTAGCCAGTTCCTATAATTTCTTTTCTGTGGGATGAAAAATCTACAGGAGTACTTGTCTGCTTCAGTGAAAATTCTTCTCATGATGGTATCATGTGGAGTGTGTGGTGATTTATTAGATCATGGAATAATCAGCCAAAAAGTCATCAAAAAGTTCTATTAACAAAGTGGTACTGTATGTTTATACAAGAAGTTCCTTCTCTAGTATCTGTGGTACTGTGGGTTTTAAAAGAATGGTATACAGTAATTCCAGATTTTATTAAGAAAGCTAAAATTTTTTGCTTTATGGCTTATTCTTAAAATATTGTTCTTGCCTACTTTCATGGGTATGCAGCTTCATATCTTCCAGTTATCTCACAGAAAATCTACAAAATTTCATTGCTACATTTCTTTAAAATATTCCTTCTTTAAATTGTAAAATAAAAAATTAAACCTCATAATTTTGTTGGACTAAAATGCATCATTTAACTATTGCAGGAGCTGTTGTTCTGAAATGCCTGTTAATGTCTTGTCTTCCTTTTTGAATTGGCAGTTTCTTTCAGAAAGATTAACTGCCCAGTTTGATAGGTCATGTAGCAATACAAGGATTTTACAGGTTCATGTGCAGCTGGTTTGCAGCTGAGCAAACCCACAAACAAGAGGTATTGACAGTCCTCACTAAAGGAATGATAACACTACCTCTGACAGTAGGAGAAATGAATGTGTGGGTAGTATTCCCATGGCTTGATGGAAGCTGCACAAATTCCATACAATAAATAGGGTGCAGGCAACTCCTACTATGATATCTGGCATCAAAATGGTCCTATAATGCAAAGTTTGGAACTGGATTGAAGCATTGCTGAAGTTCATGGAACTTCAAACCTTGGTTCATGATCCAAAATCCTCTCCAAATCGAACAGCACACTTGGCATTTAACCACTGACACACGAGCTTACGGCAAAATGCCTGGCTTTCCTGGGCAAGCAACTTGTAATAACCTGTGGCTCTATTCCCTGTACACACACAACACAGACAGTTCAACAATGCAAGTGTAAAGCACCAAAGTTTACTTAATTGGCACGCCTTCACCTCCACACACAATTCTTAACCTAGTGAGAAAATAATAGATTTCCATTTACTTCACACACTACTAAAATGTTAGGTGACAAAAGGGAAAAATCACAAGAGGACAGCCTTCATCTCCACACACAATTCTTAACCTAGTGAGAAAATAATAGACCTCCATTTAATCTTAAGAGGACGTGTCTGTTGTCACCATATAAAGAAGAGCTGGGAAGGAAGAGGTGGGATTTATTTTAGATTTCATAGCAATAAGAGGGGCAGGGACATGAATGGCCATGAAGGTGTGCTAAAACACAGACAAAGATGGTATCTTCATACCATCAGCTTCACATTATCATCAGAGTTATGTATTCATACAAATGGGTTTAAATAACCACTTAACAAATTGCCTATGTCGAATTTCATATGCAAATACTTACAATCAAGATTTCTGGTATCCAGAAAATTATTAGGCTGACCTCTTTGAGATGGGTCTTGTGTGACCTAGTAAACACCAACATCAGTGTTAAATATTGTAACACAGTGCATTCCTCTGGGATTTATGTTGTTGGAAAAAGTGACACAAAGTATTATCCATTAATTTTTGTACCCCAGTCAGAGAAGTACCTTGCAAATTATTAAATTCTTGTTCATTTGGGAAAAAAATATCCTAGTACACCAGTGCTTACTTTGTTTGGAGCACATTTTATACATTAAGCTTCATTTTGGATTTTTTTTTCCTTTCAGTTCTGATCCCTTTTCATAAAGCCAAAGTTTATCTTTGGGAAAAAACCTGCAATTACCCATAGTAAGCTTTTCAGCATGGGGTTTTTCCTTTGTGTCACCAAACGAGATGTATGTCTGCACGTGGCAAAAACTGATAGGGGGATATGTTCGCCAAAGCTATTCAGGAGTTAAACGTGCTTGTACAACAGCAAAAATGTACAAAATGTGCTTGCATGTGCAGAAATGTACAGAACAAATATAAGACCTAATGTAGCTGAATATTTTAAATCCTTGTTGATTTCTGTGAAGCAGAAGCTACTCAGTGTGTTGGAAGACATCATCAAGACTTGGCAAGATCATTAGGAAAGACTGTTCCACACAGCGTGCACATACTGAAGTGCTTGGGAAACTGCTTGGAATCTTCCAGGATTTGCTTTCTTTTGAAAATCATGCCCTGGGACTCAGTAATCAACTAAATTAGCTCTGCATAGGCTTTTTGTTGTTGGAAATTATCCCTGATGGGGCTTTTCATGATGATTAAAGATTTGGTCATAGTTCAGACTCAAATTCCTCGGGAATACTTTAGAGTTTACCCAGTTCTAAAGACTGAGTAATTAAAAAAAATAAAGTAAGGCTTTGTATGGTTCACTAAGTATGTTAATTGCATGACAAGTTTAAACTAAAATTTTACACAATAAAAACATTTCATGTTTTTCCCCTTGCTGAAGCAAAATTTTACGGGAAAGTTACTTTGTCTGTTATCTCTGCAACATTTGTATTTAAAACTTGTATTATTTTTTTCCCCCACAGGGTCTTAATTAGACAGTAACCATTTAAAACTTTACACTTGACATTTGATTTTTCCAGACTAACAAAAAGGAGGTATATATTTGTTGAGAAAAGGAGATTATTTCACCAATGTAACAAGTGGCAAGAACTATCATGTGCAGATGCCTTACTCATATGGATAAATGTAAGTCTCTCAGATTGCATACAATAGATTAGGAACTACATCTGCAAAAGTGGTTGCTATCTTAGTGGAGTGGAGCCGCAAAGAGCAGATCTCAGACGGTAAATCCTTTCTGGGAATTCTGCCACAAAAACTTCGAGCAAAATCTTTATTTTATTTTAAATGTTCAGAGGTAAGCATCAAACATTCCACAGACAAGGAACATAGAGAATAGTTGGGTTTCTGCAGATACAGCAAGTCCAATTCTTTCTCCTGTAAGTAATTACAATTCTAGAAATTACTGTCAGTCTTGTTGGAGCTTTGCCTGTATGCACAAGAAGCAACATCTGATCTGGGTGCTCTTCTGACCCCTCTTTTTTTTTTTTTGAAAAAAATGGTTTCTGTTTGGGTGGTTAAAATATCTGATGGATGGTTTCAAATATCAGAAAAATGCTGTTTAAAATACCAGGCAATTGAATTGTCCATTGTAGCATGGTATTTCCAATTGTAATAATTTCAAAGGAAAAAGGGTTTTTAATATCTCATGGCATCAGGCTCCTGTTGATTTATGAATCCATAGAGACCTAACCACTTCATAAATGAAACAGTCATAGTACCACATTAATTCTGCTGTATTTTGGACTTTATTCTCTCATCCACTTTTTCTGGTACTCAGGTGTAACAAGTAATTTCAGCTGGAACGTATTTGTGTTCACATTTAAGTTCCTGTGAAAGTTCATTATGAAATTTCATTTCATGACCATTTTGGCCTGACAAAAAAAAAATAATTATTGTTTCATCGATTATGTCTGTGTTCAGTAATGGTCAGCTTAGAAACCACTGTCTATCAAACAAAGTCTAAAGAATGTTCTTACTACTCTATTTCCTGAAGATTCTAACAGATATTTGAGCAATCTTAGCAATTCCTAGGAGTTTGTACCACATAAAATCTTCCTGGTACAATGGAAGCTGTGTCAGCCCACTTTCAGAAATTCTGTTTATAAAATGTCAGTAATTTCACATGAGTGAACAGCATAAAGCCATCCACTGATAAGACAGCCCAGCAAACTTATCAATCAAATCCAAGCCAGTATCGCTGCCAGTGAGCTTCAAGACAAAGTCTAAATCAGATTTTCAGAGAAGACAGAAATTCTAGCAGAATTTCCAAATGACCTAAACAATTTCAGTGTGAGCAACAAAACACTGCCACCTAGGGAGCCAAAGAAAAGACAATTATCAGTCATTTAAATAAACTGACCATGAATGGCAGCATAAATTTAACCGGTGTACTTGAGTACAATTGTGATTTTTTTTTTTTTCAGTTACACAGCCTCCTGCTCCATTTTTTTTTAAAAAAACCCATTCCATTTCAAGGCATTTTCTTTTGAAATAATTTTATTTTTCCATATTTAAAACAAAGGCTACATCATTTATGCTGTGGGGATCACAGTGCACCCTTTGGCGTGGCACAGACCACCTAGCTGGATTACCTTGCATGCAGTTTCGATGATCCCACAACCTTACAACAATCAACCCTGCAATATTTATTTTACACATTCAGTTTTGATGTGGGAAGTGAGTGCCCTGCCAAGTGCCAGTTCTGCAAGTTACTCCCTTGTACCTTCCTGCAGAATTGAAGGACACGTTTTTCTGGGACAGAGAACAAAAGGCCTGATAACTGCTTTTTAAGTAGTCTGAAAGCCTCTGTTCATGTGCAGTCTTACACAGCTGAAAGAAACAGTGTTTGTTTCAAAGAAGGTTTGTGAAGAAAACTCCTCTATTTTTTGTTTAATTTTTCAGAATTGGAAGACATACATTGAATAAATGTATGGCAGCTACACTGAGCTCGATTAAAGCCGCACAGACAGAACAAGATCCTTAAAGTCTAGCATAAATTGTGTTTTCATTTTGTGTGATACTCATCATCTTAGAGGCACTTGTGTTCACTGCCAGCTGTCCATGTCCTGCACAGTTAAACTTCTGGTTCCATTGAAACTCAGTGTGAACATCTTCAGTTTGCACAAGAGCCAATGAGTGGAGGAGATGTATTGACATATTTGCATCATGATTATTTGACAACATGTTCCAAATCAGAGTTCTCTCCAGTAAAAAAAACAAAAAAACCCAAAAAACCCAACAAAGCAAACAACTTATTCCACACACTGTTTATTTCGTTTCACACAAAGCTGAATTTGATCTCTTCTTTCCCAGAGTGGCCTCTTAGAATGCACTTTATTAAGAAAAATTAATCAATAAACGTGATCATTCAACCAATCAGATCTTTCATTCCTAGAAATCAATAGATTCCAAAGGATGGCTTCCTTTGGAAGCAACCAGAATCTAGTAGGTGCTATTTTCAGAATTGTTGCACTACCAAGTCAGCTTTTATGGATGGTCCTGCACTTACTGACACATCTCTCATGCGGGTTGCTATTTTTGTTGCTCTTTCCCCACTGACATTGCCGATGCTCCCGGTGATACTGCTTTTGAAAGCCATTTCCTTTTCTGCTGATGATAGATTCTGCTGAGCTAATGAAATTGCTGTGGTCGCTGCTAATGGCCCTGAACAGTTACTTCTCTTCCTTTCCCAAGTACTTCTATTTTTATTCTGATTTTACACCCCCCTAGGGTGCTGGAAAAAAAGAAAAAAAGCGGCACGTGGGTAAGCACCTCACGGCCCTTGTGACCACAAACGACAGGGGGATGACGAGCGGGAGCTTTGCAACTCTCCCTGAGCTGCAGACCGTCCCAGAGCAGGGACAATTCCTCCAGCACCAGAAAGGGGCAGCGCTGGGGCGGCTGCGGGAAAGGGTCACGCTGTGGGCGGCAGAGCTTTCCCTCCTGCCAGAGCCTGGGGTGCCGAGCCGAAAAGCAGGAAAACTCCCAAAGCCCCGGTGCCTCCGAGGCCAGCCCAGCCTCACCCAGCACGACCGGCTCAAGCTGCCGGGGGTCGGAGGAAAGCGGACAGCGCACTCCCCGCCCCGCGGGGCCTCCCCCGCGCTCCCTCAGCCGCAGCAGCACTGCCTGGCGGCGACCCCCGGGCGGGGCGGGCGGAAGGAGGGAAGCAGGGAGGGGCGGCGGAGCGGCGCCAGCGCTGTCCCGCCTCCTCCCGCAAGGCCAGGCTCCCCTCCGCCTCCATTTCCCGGCGTGCGGCGCGGGCGCGGGGCAGGAAGTCCCGTGCGCCTGAGTCAGGGGCGGCCGGGCGGCCGCTGCCGGGGTCGGCGGCGATGGCGCTGGAGACCCTGTCCCCGGACTGGGAGTTCGACCGCCTTGACGACGGCTCGCAGAGTGAGCGCCCGCGGAGGGCGGGCCGGGCGGGGCCGGGCCGGCGGGGTGCGGTGGGAGCCACCTCGGAGCGGGGGGAGGCGCGGACTGAGCAGACCCTGCTTCCCCCGGACCGCCGCGCTGTATCCCCGCCGGGAACGGGAAGGAGGGAGGGAGGAATGGAGTGAGGAGGAAGCGGTCGCGGGAGCTGAGCGGGGTCGCCCTCCCCGCGGACCCTGCCCCGCGCCCCCCCGCCAGCGCAGCGCTTGTTCCCTGCGGCCAGGCCTGAGGGGCTGGGCGCCCGCCGTGACCTTCTTTGCTCTCACACCCTCTCCGTAGCTGTCGGGGCTGTTTTGGGGTGTGGGGAGTGGCTTTTCCAGCCCTTCATCGTTTGCTCCTCGGGAGAGTCGCCTGCGGTGCCCCCCGTGCCGGGGGAGGGCCAGGCTGAGTGTTCGCCCCGTCTGTTCTCGCACTGACCGGGCTCGTCGTGGGGGCGGCGCTCCCTTCCTGCCCGGTCATTGCTCGTGGCCCGCGAATTTTTGCAGTGGCTTCCTTGGTTATCCGGAGAAGTCACATCGAGATGTGTTGTGAGCAGTTAGTTGTACTCAGCTTTCATTGGTAAGGGCTCTCTGTCACGGGAGGCGGGCCGGCGCTTGCAGTTTCACCTTTAAAATAGAATCGAATAAGATATTCAGCGACGCTGAAGTCTTTCACGGTGGGTTCGTGTGCCCGTCAAAATACACGTTTTACTGAGCCTGTGGAGGTGACCTAGTTTCTAAACAGGGAACTTATATGGTTGTCACACTGTAATACACGCTGTAAATTGAACTGTGCCAAATTAATTATCCCAGGTGTTGCTGTGAAAATATGTCACTCATGGACCAACTGTTTCACATATAATGTTATCCCGGGGGATGATACTGTTGATGCCATGTTCGTTTAGTCTGGATTTCAGTGGAAACTGAAGCTGTCCTGAGCAGAGCTTTTCATCAGTTCTCTAGTTGTAGAAAGGAAAATGTAGCTTTGACTCAAAATGCCAGCTCTCTGCTAGTTTGACCAGGACATGAAATGAAACTCCAGAAAATTTACATGACTTAATATGCCCCGTTATCACCATCTCAAGGGTGAAGAAACAAGGCTGATCTTCCAGCCAGAACAGCACACAGTTTTTCTATAGAAAAGCCAAAGAATAATCGTGTGACTTGAAAGGCATTTTTTGTTCTTGTTGTCTACTTTCACTTTGTATCACTAACATTTAGCAATTACAAGATTCTCAACTGAGGACATAAGTCTAGTTTGTAAGTCTAGTTTACTACATCTCTGTCCTGGATGTGTATGGCTATGGCACTTGCAAATCTTGCTGCCAGTGACTTCATTGAATATTGATATTGCTGATTTTATGGAAGAAGTTAAGATTAAGTTGAGGGATCTGTGCTGCTGAGTTGATCTCTTGCACTGTTCCAACTATAAAGTTTTAGTTTTATCAGCTGAGAAGAAACTTTCTTGTAACATTATACCTTATCAAGTATGTATGCTGCTCTGAAGAAATGGATGATATTTGCTTTCTATGATTTCATTTTCTTCCTCTGTGTGAGTCAGTTTATTTAGGAAAAATGTTCTGCGTCTTAGAAAGCTTCTCTCCCAAGTAATATTTTATCTTTGCAACTCTGCCTATTGCTGGCTAGCTAAGAGCTTCTACTCTCTTGTCTCACTAAGAAAGTGAGAAATTATTCCTGTCTCTTATTTTATAGATGAGCAGTACAAGGTGATTGATGGCTGTCAATAATTAAGTATTTGGAAGCATTTAATGAGCTGTAGTGTTGCTCAAATCCATCATTTGTCTGCTGGAAATGTGACAGTCTGTGAATCTCTAGCAGAGTGCTGTTGTGAGGTTTTGTTTGAGAAATGCTCTGTAGTTTTGGTTCATAGAAACTGATTTGAGCAGCAATGCAAATTTCCTACTCTTGTATGACTTTGAAGTTTTTTCTGTTCTTCCTATAAACCCCCAGCGTCTGTCAGTTTTTTTGTTCTTAGTTTGTCTTTTGTGTGAAGGGAGGAGATGTGATGGGGAAGTACCAGAGCATACCTCTTCAATGTCTCCCCTGCTCTGGATTTTGTAGCAGTAAAGCACTGAAGCTGACATGGTGGCTGGTTAAAATCCATTCAGCAGGGCTATGCATAATGAGTGTTTTACTGGTTTGCTGCAGCAGAGCTTACAGAAGATGCCCTGGAAAGAACCTGAAGGATGAGATGGACTTGATGGAATAGAATAGGACAAGGACATAACTTAAAGGGCTACACATCAGTGCCTGGAGTGCTGCTGATGGAGGGCGTTTTACTCACTTCTTCTCCTGAGTGAAATTCAGCCTCCTGATCTTGACAATGCCTGATCTTGACTGTCTAGGCTGCAGGTGCTACTAGAGCTCAATGGCACTAATGCCATTATTGTGGGAGAGTGTGCTGTGCTCCCTGGGTAGGCTTTGCAGTCTGCGTGCCTTTGTGGTTTGCATTGCTGCTGCTTTCAAAGTACTATCTTAAAATTAATTCAGGTCTTCTCTGCAGTCATTTCTCCTTCTCAGCCTCCCTGCACGTAGTCCTTTTCATCTTTTCCTTATCAATTTGTCTTTATTCATTCTTCCTTTTCTACCTGGTGCAATTTCTCAGATATTTTCTTTCTGCAAAAGATGTTTCAGTGGTGATTGATTCAGCAGTGCTCTCCCACTGAAGTAGCCATCAGCTACCATTTGGTTCAGTTGTTTGCAATGACAATGACTAAGAGGTTGAACAAGCAGAATAAAAGAATATATAATTTTTAACTTTCTAGGCCAGTCTACTTGCTGAAATGTGAAAAGGGCACATATAAAGCTACGTGACAGCTGAATTCTTGTGTAAGAAAAGTTCGGTTGTCCAGCTGACCTTCATTCTCTAACTTTTTTTAGATAATCCTATTTCCAACAAATAGCAGAAGATCACCAGCTGTTAGATTTCTTATCTAATTATGGAAAAGACACTTTAGTCTTCACATGAAAAAGGACTGTACTTCCTGAGTGCAGGAGCCTTGAACTGTAATCGTTTACTCTGTGGTTCAGATTGGGCAGCTAAGTAACTGAGTATAATTTGGGGAGGAGTGGGGAGCATCTTAATATGAGAAATAAAAAAGATCAGGATAGAGAGCATGAAACTGTTTTGCACCAATTGTCTTTAGATTTACTTTGCTACTTAAGACCACTGTGGTTTGTGTTTGACCAGCTGAATGTTAGCCTTTGAACCTATTTGTCCCTTTGAACCTGCTTGCCCCTGACACTAACAGGACAGCTGTGCATTTCAGTGCCCAGCAGAACAAAAATTCTGCCTGAGAAGGGTGAATTTGAAAGTGGGTGGGAATGACTAAAAGCCATAAGCTTTCCATGTAATGCTCACATAACTCACTGAGAGGTACTGGGGAGAAGTGGAAAGAGGACGCTGGAGAATTCAGCTGCTGCTCAGGCTGAAATGATTAGACCCATTGCCTCAAAGTTCTTAATATAAATGCATTTGTATGGTTCAGCTGATGGGTAGGGTCACCTGCTGTGCTACAGTTTCCACAGTAATTTCTTTGCTCAGCACCTTGTGTGATTGTTAAGGTCTTAGTTTAACAATACATGTACCTTGGAAAAAAAAAATCTGCATAGTGCTTAGATGTTTGATACTCTTCAAGTAGTATTTGAATTTCTGTTAAACCAACACTAAGTTATAGGATTGTTTTTAAACAAATAAGAACTTTGTATTAAATCTGCATTTTATTAAGAAAAATGCCACAGCAAAATGAGGAATACAGGACTAAAACTAAATAGCAAGCTATTAAATGTTTTAATAACATTTTTTGATATTGCAGTTTATTGAATTGTCTGTAAAACTGTACTAATGTTATCAATTCTCAGAAATTCATGCTGAAGTGCAGCTGAAGAATTATGGAAAATTCCTTGAGGAATATACATCTCAGCTGAAGAGAATTGAAGACGCCTTGGATGACTCTGTTGGAGATGTTTGGGACTTCAGTCTTGATCCCATTGCTTTAAAGGTCTTCATATTTTTAATATACTCTGTTACTTTCCTAGTTTGTCCTTTCCTTCAAAACCTCTGCAGGAAAAGCTTGATACATTTGTGCTCTTAAAATTTTGACTTGTGTGTTTGAGAAAACTATCCAGTACTATTTTAATTATTAAATAATTAATAAATTGGTGCATATCATATGAGAAGAAGCTTTCACATTATTATTTTCTAGTCTTATGGATACTGGCTGAAGTTGAATGAATTTCTAATTCTCCATGTGCTGGGAAGGCTGGTTGCAGCAGACTTCTCCCCTGTGACTGTTAGTGTTTTTGTCTGGGGACTGGGGTTCCAGGAGAGCTCACTAATAGTTGTAAAACTGCACAGTGAACTGTGTGTGTATTTGTAGGTTGTGTTTTGACCTAATGGCCTTGGTACAGTATTGGCTGTTTTCTTGGTCACAAATTCTCTGTCCTTTGTGGAGCATTAGCTTTTCCTCTTCACTGAATTTGCAGAAATAATTTAGAAGTGCTTTTGTTGCCTTGTGAAACTTGTCTGTACTGAAGATGCACTCTCAAGCAATCATCTGTCTGAATAATTTGGATAAATTATGTGTAGGGCCACCACAGTACTGCATGTTTATGGACTAGTTAAAATCAGGCTGACTTAAGTACAAATTGTCACTGCCTGCATACAGATGTATTTTCTGCTTCCTGTTTCCGGCATTTGGAATTATTAATTCATGTTTTAGTTTTCCTGAGCTGTTTTTCTCCTACATATGCCATAATGATCATGCTTTTGCTTTACAAGTTTTGTAAGTAAATTTTTGTAAATGCTATGTAATACACCTGGTTATTTGTCTGTGTGCCTAAAGTGTAAGGAAAGGTATTTCCATGTGGACGTGAAGGGTTCCTGCAGTGCAGGCTGCCAGTAATGTGCAGCTGTGGCTCTCTTATTACTGACCCTATTTCAGATTAAACTGGGGGGAGTACTTGCCTAGTTGGATGAATGTATTTTTGACTAATGTTTTCTAAAGTTGCTGATTTGTTGTTTCTGTTTGGTTGTTTTGTGGTTTTTTTTGTTTGCTTTTTATTTTAATTTTAGCTTTTGCCGTATGAACAGTCCTCCCTACTGGAGCTCATAAAGACAGAAAACAAGGTAAGCACTTTGTGGTTAAAGGAAAAAAAAAAGTTATTCAACCTCAATCCAAGCCCTCTAAACGTGAACTTGTTTGTAATCTGGGTGATTTTTCCTCACTTTGTGTCTAGGTTCTAAACAAAGTTATAACAGTGTATGCTGCTCTTTGCTGTGAAATCAAAAAGTTAAAATATGAGGTAAGTTCAGCTGACTTTTATTATCGTATATGAAAAGGTTTCAGTTTGGCATGCTGATATATACATTTAATTTTGTCAATAAAGAAACAAGACATCTAAATAATTTTGTAGCTTGATTACATATATCCTATTTATTAAAAAACAAATTTCTGCTTTCGTTGTTAGGCAGAAACTAAATTTTATAATGGCCTCTTGTTTTATGGAGAAGGAGGTAAGTAGCTCCTTTTATTGTAAAAGTATGTAGTTTTATATTATTGCTTCAAGTTACATTAAATGCTACAATAACTGTAATTTTATTTTATGGATACATTACAACTGTAATTTTATTTTATGGATACATTAAATAATTAATATAATAATTTCTCTGTGATGCACACCAAATAGAGAACTTTGAGGGTAAAGGGATAAATGTTAGTGTCTTGTAGCTGTCCTGAGTTAGCTTAAGATTTATCTTAAGATTTATCAGGTTTATCTGTAAAGCCCTGCAGTAAGTATTGTTACATGAACAGGAAATTTTGTTGCAGCTTTATTTACACGGGAAGTAGGGAGTGTGAGCTCCCTACATACAGCTTGTCTGCTGTAGCAGCTAGTTTGCAAGGTATAGCACTGAAAACATGTTTTTCACATGTAAACACATCCTAAACCAACTTATTTCCTTTTGGAACTCCATTTGACATCGGTTGTAGTAAAACAATAAATCTGTGATGTAACTGTAGAAACAATGAAACCATTAATAACTTGGCCCAAGTCCTGCCCTCTTCACTTATGCAATTGGTGTTCCAAGACACGTTGGAGTGTGTTGGTATCACCTCCCCTTGCAGTGCAGGTAACTCACACTACATGTTTAGACCATGGCACAAGGTAAGAGGGGCCCAAGTCATTGTAAGCCAGTTCACAAATTGTGAGACACTGCTTCAGGTGTGACATAGCTTTTTGCCTTGGAGTTAAACTGGTGACTCCTGAATGACTGCCCTTAAGCTTCCACCTTAAGGGATACTACTGTGGGAATAAGCACAGATCTTTGTCATAAGACAGAAATATCAGAGAATGTGAAAACTTTGAGCTCAGGACTGTTTATCACACTTCTAAGTGCTATACAAGATAACTGTTGTGCTTAAGGAGCATGGAAATGTGGGGGATTTGTTAGCTTGTTATGTGGGAGGTTTTTCTGGGGGGTGTGTGTTTTGTTTTTTTTTTTTTTTTTTTTTTAACAGACTTGCATGTCTTATCAGATATGGTTTTAAATATTTTAAAGTCATATGTTGCCAAAATGATATTGGGTGATCCCTCAGAATTTTCCATGTCTCTAGTGTGAAAAAGCCAGATTATAGCAGATTATTATATTACAACAGCAATTTGTTCCTGGTGGGTGTTGTGCAGAGAGTGCTTGGGAATGGCAGGAACTTACAGGTTAGCCTTCTGAGGGTGAGGTAGGAATGCAGAAATTATGTTATTTCCATATCACTACTTGTAGCATTTTCTTTGATAACAGCAAGCTTGCTTTCTTTAAACAACTGACAAAGTTACTGGCTCAAGGATGATTGAAATTTAAACAAATACTATGCTGGCTTTTTCCATTTATATAGAGATAACATTTTACCCCATCTTGTCGTTGCAGTGGCTAGGACTAGTCTAGAAACTTCACGTGGTTGGGTAGGGTTTTTTGGGACATACACTGAAGAGATTAAAGGTATAGAGATAACATTTTACCCCATCTTGTCGTTGCAGTGGCTAGGACTAGTCTAGAAACTTCAGGTGGTTGGGTAGGGTTTTTTTGGGACATACTGAAGAGATTAAAGATTGCATAAAATGTGTAAATGGGAAGCAAAGCGATGTTTAGTATCCTGTCCCAGAGCTCCATGTTAGAGAAAATTGGAGACTCCTTTAATCTCTGACAGCTGTAAAAGAATATATTTTATGTAGCAAGAAGACCTGCATTTCTTAGGCAGGTAAACTTGTAATTTTAAGTGAGCTTTTCTTGCTTAGAGTGACCCAGAAGAAAAATCTCAAGTCTAGATCATCTGTCTGTTGTCAGATTAAAAAGACAATGTTTTGTCAGGTGATGTTCAAACCGCTCCAGATGACTGAAACACTTTGGCATGGCTGATGTAATTATTGTGTTTCTGTGTTCTGTGTCATACAGATAATGCTGTGAAGCTATGGTGGTAAGCCTGTTCTTTTGTGCAGAAGGATATGTAGGAAAAAGAAATTTAATTATTTCTGGTTAATCGTGTAGTATATTCTCTCCGTAAAAAAAATCTGGATGTTTCTTGCAAGATAAATACCTAGTATTTTCATGCAAATTTCTTAAAAGTAGAAACTTTTATATGAAGTTACGTAATACATATGCCCTTAAAAAATTGTGAGGTTTATTCTTTTTCTTTCAGATGAAGGAGACTTTTCCCAGCTTTGTATCTAGTTTATAAACCATGTAATTTTTAATGAGGAAGAAACTGCAAAAATAAGTCCACCTTAGGAAAGCAAAATTAGGAGGTTTTGAGGCTCCATCAATACACTTGTAATAGTGCACTCTACTAGTAGGACTAATAAATAGCTTGGAGGGCAAGATTCAATATTAGTTTAACAGGTACAACACAGGCTTTAGAAAGTGTTGACAAATGTTTCTCTTTTAAGCCACAGATTCCAGTATGGTGGAGGGAGATTGCCAAATACAGATGGGAAGATTTGTTTCTTTCTTGCAGGTAGAGTATGTTTTGATTGTTTGACAACAATTATAATCTTAATTTTACTTGCAAAATGGATTTAACAGTCTGCCATATCCTGTTTGCATTTTACTGAAAGGCATAGCAGCCATTTAATATGTTACTATGTTTTGCCTGCAGACCAGTTGTTGTGTCACACATTGTTTAGGGATTTTTTTATACTTCTCTCTAGAAGTCTAATGAGAGAAGAAATTAGAAATTACTTTAAAATATTTCAGTAGGAGAAGATAAGTTGAGGTTGCTTTCATCTGTAGTTAAAGATAGCTGTTTTTATGACTTTGGTTAGCAAGTTCTTGTGTTCATTGAACATTGGAAATGGGTTAATTGTTTTATGTGTTTGGGGGTTTTTTAGCTGGTAGAAGAAAACAAAATCAAAGTACGTACCTGAAAAAAAATTGCTTGTGTTTCTTTCAAACATTTTTGGAAGAGCACTCCTTTGCATGAAAACAGGATCTGTTTTTATTTTGAGGATTTCCTGTGCTCTTGGGTTTCAGTCTATTGTGGAGTTTTTTGTCCTTAATATAACTTAAGCAACTGTCCCATTCCCAAAAACATTTCTATTTTTATGCAATATTGCTTGTAAGGAGTAGCTGTGGTAAAGTAGAGAATATAGAGGAAGCTTCCAGAATGTTTAAACAAATTCTGGTTTTACAGGAGTTAAAATTTATGTTCTGCTTCTGCAGCTTGGCACTAATCATTGTCATGACGAGACAAATGCTGTGTAGGAAGTAATTTCTCAACTTCCTTTACCATGCTGAAGTACAGTGAATTGCTAGGATCATTTGGGTTTTCTTTCTCATTTTCCAACCTCTTGTTTTATCAGCTTTGTACGTTTCATCCTTCCTTCTCTGTTTTGCTTATGAAATTTGTTCTTTTCCAGCAGTTGGATTCTCCTAAATCCATTCAGTGTTCTACATCCCTAGATTAGGAAATGCTGTTCTGGTCAGTGTTATAAGCATATTCGCAGAGGTGGTGTGAAAATACAGAAGGTGAAAAGTTGCTTTCATAGAGCTAATGACCATGTATTGGTTTCTTGGCTCTTTTGGGTTTTCTGGATTAGCTAGATGCAGTAGCCTCAAATTTGCTAGTCAAAAAGGTTTTTTAAAGCATTATCAAAACAATATTCTGAAATATTAGTTTAAAAATTATAATAATGTCTGTATTATGTAGCTGCTAATATGCATGTGCTGTTGAATTGTACTTCTTGCCAGAAATTTTAAAATGGCAGCTGGTGCTGCCTCCCCAGGAAACATGATCTCATCTGTCTATTAATCCACTCTTCTGGAATCTGTTGGCTTATTTCAGCTGCATTTGTTAGAGCAGTACAATTTTAAGAAGTAATGGTTTGTGAAAACTGGTGACTAACAGAAGGCAGAAACCCAAATAGGATCTATTTTTGATGGAGAGGAAGACAGAATTCAGCTGTTAACCAGTCTCCTGGCTGGCTGACTGTTCAGCCAGTGTGGACTGTCTGCTGTAAAGCCATCTGTGTGCAGACTGGCTAGACTCATCACACACTGACATTTCCCTGATGGGATTTGTAAGGTAAATTAATGAGCAGATATTACTGCAGTTAAGGGAAACTCAAATTAATTTATCCTGTTGTTCAAGGAATGCTGTGTTAAAATCCATTATAGAAATGAAGATACCTCTTTACATGGTCGGAGTTGACATGTTCTTACTCATTTTGTGTTATGTAACCAAGCCTGAGTTCTGCCTTCATCAGGCAAACCTTTCAAAGACATTGATTTTCTTTGTTTTAAAGCAGTATTCTGTGGCTTATCACTCTTACAGTAAGAGCTTCTGTGGTAATTTCCAGTTTGACTTTGGCTCTTACCAGCATCCAGAGTGTGACTCTTGAATCTAGTGGGGAAAAAGCACAGCCTCTGCTGGATTTTGTCCTTGAAAGTACTTGATCTCTGTTGTCAAGTCACTTCTTTCTGTCTTTGATAAATTGAACCAATACTATAGGTGGTCAGAGTTGTAATGGAAGTTTGTGTTTGGTAGTTTCTTAGCTTAGTCCCAGATCCTTTTTCAGAGCTCTTAGTAGAATGTTTTCCATTTTGCTGTAGATCTGTCCACTGACTTGGGTTAGGGATATAATTGGAGCTTTGGCTGCATATTCTGTAGTTGATGTTCAGCTTTTTTGGTGTAATGACAACTTGTCTATGAGGAGGATCTATACATTTATTTATATGCATTTTGTTTTCTTGTATTTCAGGAGCTGTCTTGCTTTGTTACCCGATGTTATGAGGTGGTGGTGAATGTAGTGCATCAGCTGGCTGTTCTGTATACCAGCAACAAGTAATTATTCCCTAAAATGCTGTATTGTTGCTATGTAGAGTTAAATGTATAAAACATGAATGTTCTATTTAAGGACATGGTCATTTTTGGAATATTGTTGTCTAGAGATAGAGTGCTTTGGTGTGCAAGTTTGAGCTTCGTAAATGATTATGGAAATGGTTTTGTTTTGTTTTCAGAAAAAATAGTGGTTGTATATAATGAGATGCAAGGATGTTAGTGTTTGTCATTTTTAGTCTTTATGTTTGAGAAATATTGCTGATTTTTCATCCTTGCTCTATTTGAGACACTCCTGTTTCTTGATACATAGTTTAAAATCAAATCACTTCTACAGTCTAATTTGAAAATGTAAATCTTGGCATATACTCTTTACAGAACAGCCACGGTTTTAACATCTCAAGTTTAGCTTGGTAGGGGCTGTTTGGTTTAGCTCCTTTGAAAACTGTGAGGAAGGTTTAGTTCTGAACAGGATTGTTGGAGTTAGCTTTAGCTTTGAATACCTCTGCAGGTATTCAAATTGCTCTCAATTGCTTCCCCATCCCCCAATAGGATAGCACCATCTTCTCAGTTTTATTTGTTGCTTTTATTTTTGGCTTATACCACACCACAAGGCAGACTTCCTGTGTGGTGCTGGATGTGTAGCTTGGACATGGCTTGAGTAAATACAAAGTGATTTTATTCTCTGGGTGTGTCAGGGCTATTTGCATAACTGAAGTGGGAATTGCTGACACATGTGTGCACTGAATACACTTGGTGGTTTCAACGAGTCACATCTTTAAAAATACAGTTTTAAATTTGATCAGAGTATACAGATTTCACACAGTATATACTTTTCATCAGGTTTTGATGTTCTTTTGTTTCCTGAAGTTACTATGTTAACGAAGAAAAATGTACCCAGAAGACAGAGAACACACCATGATACAGAACTGATAAATATGATCTGTTCTAAGGATTAAAAAGGCATTAAAATATTGATTTTATTTACAGGAATGCACCTAAAATTATAGAGACATCTGGAGTTCATTTTCAGGTAGGAATGATATGGAACTCTTTTGCTTATGTGAATATATAGGTCTTTATGATTAATCCTGAGAAAAACAGCATGAAAGTGACTTTAGAGAACAACTTTCAATTGAAAGGTTTTATTTTATTAATCAGCTTTTTCTGACCTTTATATGGGAAGGCCTGGTGTCTCCATGTCTGTCATATTCTAAATTTCCTAGCAACTAAGTGTTTGCATGCTCCCTTATTGCAATGTGTGCCTTGGCATATACTCTATTTTAGAAATTGTGTCTTCAGTGTCAAGATAGATCAAGGAATTTAGTTCATGTGCAGACATCCCTTTAATATTTCTTGTGTCACTACAAATAAAATCTAAGCTGCTAAACCACAAATTCTCCTGTTTAACTCTCTAGCTGATATCTTGTTGGCTGAAAACGTGTTGAAAGGAACTGAAATTTTATGTGCCTCATATGACTGCAATAAACTTTCTATTAATTACAGTCCTTTTCTTTTTTTTTTTCCATTCACAAACAGGCAATGTATGAGCATCTAGGAGAGTTGCTCACAATCTTGATCACTCTGGATGAAATAATTGACAATCACGCCACGCTGAAAGATCACTGGACTATGTACAAGAGGTGTGTCTCTGATGTGAAAAATACTCCCACAAACTAAGACTTAAAAGCATATGCATCTCTCTGTCTTCCAAGAAAGTCAGTGTGAGAATATGGATTTTGGTAGTCTCTCCAGAAATTTCAGTGAAGAGCTGGGCTAAGCTCCCACAGTGTCCTTCTAAGGGCACTAGTAAATATTTTGTGTGTTTGAGTATGAATGTTGCATTTTCAGTGCAGGGTAAGCATCTTGGCAAACAGTGTAATAGTTGGTGGGATTTAAAGAATATTCAGTAAGTTGTGTAAAGAACTGAGCTAAGACTATGCCTGTTCATATTGATCATGGGAATGGGCATACAGGTTTAAGAAGGGGTGGAACCTTAAGTAAAAGCTGAGGATTCAACAATTATAAAGGTAGCTGAATTAGTGGAATATTAACTCTGTCCTTGAAAACGCAAATAAATGGAAGTTACTCAAATGCAAGTTGTTTATACTGACCTAGTGTTATTTTTTGGAGGTTTTTTTTGTTTGTTTGTTTGTTTTGGTTTGGGTTTTTGTGTTTTGTTTTTTTGTTTTGTTTTTTGGGGTTTTTTTGGTTGGTTGATTGGTTTTTCTGTTTGTTGGTTTGGTTTTTGTGTAGGTTTTTTGTGTTGTTTGGTTGGTTTTTTTATTTTTTTATTTTGGGCATTGCTGCTAAGGGCAGGAGGGGGAAATCAAAACATCTTAACAAAATAGTGCAGGATATGATAAAACTGTGACTATCTTTTATGTGTGCTGTAAACTTACAGGCTGCTAAAATCTGTCCATCACAACCCTTCTAAGTTTGGGATTCAAGAAGATAAACTAAAGCCATTTGAAAAACTGCTGTTAAAACTGGAATGCCAGTTACTTGATGGAATGATATTTCAGGTAATGAACTTAATATTCCCCAGTATGTTAGAGGAAGCTTACACGAAAGCAACACTCTTTTCAGAATGATTGGTTTGTTTGTATTTTGTTTTTGTTACTGTTACAGTGATGTGTGAATTTGGCTCTTGCATCTGTGCCTGGGAGAAAAAAGGCTCTGTTGTAAGATCCTGTCTTGCTCTTCTCGTGTGCTTGAACTGTGCCAAGCTTTGAATGGTAGCAGTAAATGCTGACTGTTTTGCTGAACTAGAGAAACACAGACAGCTTGGCATTAAGACTGTGTATTATCAGAATTCTGCTTTTGTCCACATAGTAGTGAGCAGGTTTACATAGCATAGGTCTTTATTTTAGCTGCAAATTAATTAGTTTCCTCAATAATCTTTAAAATATGTTAAGTGTGACCTGTCATTCCTTGCATACAAGACATGTTCATTAGAGACCACTGCGGTGAGATATACCCCTGAATCATGCAGGGGCACAGGTGGATGAGAAGGATTTTGTTACATTTTCTGTACAGTTAAATTTAATTAAATTCATACAAGAAGCCATTTCTTTAGAAAAGTGTATATTACAGATGTTGAAATGTTTTGGCACAGTGGGCAGATGATAATGTTGTTGAACCTGTTCAAAGCAGAGTGAGTTGCTCGGGTCATGCCATTACATCTTAAACGGTATTAGGGAAAAAGTGCTTGTTCTGTAAAAGCCTTCAAAAGGAAATTGTAGGTAAATAATTAATCACAGTTTGGCTTACTCTTTCAAAGGACATTGCTATCAGCTATCCATTTTTCATGTTGTAAATCCCTAATGCTGTATAAGTACAAAGACTTTGTTATAGGTTTGAGACATCAATAGAATTTGACTGGAATTTATTCCAGAAATTTCCCCTCCTGTCCTGCAAATGCCTCTTCCTAAAAAAAAAAACCTTGTTAAAAATATTAGATGCAGTTCTAATAAAGACACTTCTAATCTCCTCAGAAAGTATGGAATATGTCTCAATTTTTTGTCTGTCATGGGGTTTTGGGACCTTTCTTAAACTGCCAGCAGTAGTGTGTAGTTTTATGCTGCAAGGTCATGAGCCACATCCTACAAGCGACTTGTATAATAATATTGATTAAAGGACAATTAATAACACGTTATAATGTGATAATACAAATATGGATCTAGTTTCTTAACACTAGCTCATCAAATGGCTTCTTTAAAAATGCTCCTTAAAGGAAATGGCAAAATAAATAATATGGGGGTTGGAATGTCAAATGTAAAAGGATTTTAATATTTTCTGGTTTTATACTTTAAAATGTAATCATAGTTACGAACATGTATGTCATAAAAGGTTAAGGCTACTTTAGGTTAGTCTTAAATCAGTGTGCTCTTCCAGTATTCTCTTGAAAACCAGTATTCTTTCAAGGTCCAAAACTCATGGTATTGTCTTGCTATATTGATATTTGCCCCCCCACCCCTTTTTATTCAGGCCTGTATAGAGCAACAGTTTGATTCCTTAAATGGTGGAGTGTCTGTGTCAAAGAACAGCACGTTTGCTGAAGAATTTGCTCATACTCTTCGTACATCTTTCTCAAACGTCGAAGCCAAACTTGGTAAGGCAAGGTCATGTTTTTCCTGCCAGAATTGTTTATATCATTTGTGTGGGAGTAAAATTCACATGGGTGTATTTTTTCAGGTGAACCTTCAGAAATTGACCAGAGAGATAAATATGTGGGTATCTGTGGCCTCTTTGTACTGCATTTTCAGATTTTTCGGACTGTAGACAAGAAATTTTATAAGTCATTGTTGGATGTCTGTAAGAAGGTAAGTGCTTTATGCTTATGTCTTTCAGTAATGAAGTAGATAATTTCCTGAGTTGCATAGTGTAGCACATAGTTCTTTCTTTTGGGAAAAGAAAGAACACAAAAAACGTCTGAAGTCAGAGTTAAGAATTTTCTACTTCTTATAACTCCCCCTGCCATTTTCTTTTAAAGATGGTCTAAAATTTGTGCACTCACATAGCAGCAAGGTAAAATAAACTTAATCAACTTACCATTTTTATTAAAATCTTTATTCTCAAGATCAATATGGCACTGAAAACAAAAATCTCTTTGAGTTACAAATACTCTAGTGCTGAGTAAATGCTGTGGGTTTTGACTGTGACTTTTGACATTTGTTTTGGAAGACCTCTAAGTGCAAAATTGACTGGGCTGTTTTCATATTGGATGGCATGAAGAAATTATTAAATTCTCTAATATTGTTTAGAATCACTGAGAGTGGTTATAATTTTGCCCATGGTGTCCTTAGTGAACATCTAGGGAAACTTTTAACATCAGTGCCATATGATGTTAATGCAGTGTCTGTAGAAAACAGTTACACAGAAATAAACTGAACTGTGTTAATTGCATTTATTGCTGCTTGGTAGTATTTCCTCCTCCTTTTTTTTTTTGTCTTCCCAGGTACCAGCCATTACATTAACAGCTAACATTATCTGGTTTGCTGACAATTTTCTGATTCAGAAGATTCCAGCTGCTGCCAAACTACTGGACAAGAAAAGTATTCATACAGTTAAAACACAAAGGGAGAACTTTCTACAGCAGAGGGCACAGTCACTTACCAAGTATGCATCCTAATACTGCCTCATGATGCTATTTGGCAAATTGTTTTGAAGCATGTGGGCTTTTTCATTCAGTGTAGTAGCATGTTCTGTGGTGTCTCTCAGTGGTGTTAGTCACTTGTTCCACTTTACTGCAGCAGTGTGTGTGTGTGTTAGTGTTGTTGAAAAATTTTGGTCAAAACTAAGCTGCTTTTCATGTCATGCTTTCAGAAAAATATGTATTATTACACCAAAATAGCATATTCCTGGCATTCTAAATATTTGTTTCAGTTATTTATGTTTCCATATTTTCAAATTCCCTTTTGTTTTTTTAAACTAGTGTCTAGTAACCTGGGCTGCTTTGTTTTCTATTAGGGCTCTCTGCTTTCTATGTGTTTGTGAAGGTAAGTTGCTAGTAGGCTGATAGTGGAGCTTTGCTCTGCTTGGTGATGGTACTTTCTTTGCAAGGTTTTCTTTCTTTGTGACTTTTTTATTGCTTGTTTAATGGTCTTTGAAATTATCTGTATTTGAAGAAAGCCTCCTTTGTTTTGTGTTCTGCATGTAGTGTGCAGCTCACTTCTTTGTCTTCTAAAATATGCTTAAAGATGAGATGGAATATTTTTAGCTGTTAGTCTTAAGAGCAAGTGTCCTGCATAGGAAGATAACAGGGCTAAGGTTTGTATGTTTCAGAACAAAACAAGAAGGTGGAAACTGGGGTCTGTGGAATGGCAGTAAAAACTTAGGTTTTGCACTTTGTCTTCCAACCCAATAAGCAAGCTGGCAGAACTGAGTTGGAGGGCAGGAGGGAAGGGGGAAAAAGCAGCTCTGTGCCTGATTCTCTGACAGATTATTTTCACTTCTGCCCTGTTTTCAATCCACTTTTTCCTCGTCCTGATTCTTTCCTGGGCTTTAATTCCTAGGTAGGGCATAATTGCACTGCTGCTTTGATTCTGGTCTCAGGCAGTGGTACAAGTCTTAAGATTAAGAAAAAGTTCAGAAAAAAATCTTGGTATTCACATACATTTCATAGAAACATAGAATCATTTAACTTTGAGAACGCCTAAAGGATCACCAGTTATAACTCAGTAGTGCCAAGTTCACCCCTAAACCATGTCCCCAGGCCCACATCTGCACATCTTTTAAATCCCTCCAGCAATGGTGACCCAACCCCTTCCCTGGATAGCCCCTTCCCAACCCCTCCACTGTTCTAGTGTTTGACACCCTGTTTGGTGAAGAAATTTTCCTAATCCTCAGTCTAAACCTCCTCTTGTGCAACTTGAGGCTGTTTTCTCTTGGCCTGTGTCTTGTTACTTGGGAGCAGAGACCAGACCCCACCTCACAAAAATCTGCTTTCAGGGAGTTGTGATGAGCAGTGAGGTCTCCCTGGGCCTCCTTTTTTCCAGGCTGAACACCCTCAGCTCCCTTGCAGGCCTTATGCTCCTTCCCCAGTTTTGTTTCCCTACTTTGTACACACAAATTTGAGGATATTTTAACAAAATCAGGTTTTGCATCTGCTGATTTGAATTGTGCAAATAACTTTTTTTGCTTGTTTACAAATCCTTATGCTGCCTTTAATAATTGGACTGTTCCCTAAATATGAGGACTCTTTTTAAAAATGTGATTTTTGGTAACAGCATCAATGACCTAAATACTTTCCTGCTACAGCTGCTGGAAGAAGCTCTATTACAGTGTCACAATTCTCTATTTAACTCTACTTAACCATTTATTAAAACTAGTGTAATTCACACAGATAAACTTCTGTAGAATTATGTTACTTAAGAACAATCCAGTCTGGCATTGGTGTAATGACAAGTCATATTTGTTAGTGTGTGTTAGTGTGTGTGTAAGCAACAAAAAGTCAAACTGGGATGAAAAAAAGTAGCACCAGTGTTGGACTTTTCTGTCTAGTGTTTAAAAGCATTTTCTAACAATTTTATGTAGCCTTTTAATTTAAGGAGGTGTGGTATATGCACTGCTAAGAGGGCCATGTGTTCTCTTGAAAAGTAGATGATTTTTGACTCATTAGCAGATATAATTGGCAGACTAACTAATCCTTACCTGTAGAGAATTAAAATGTAAATGAGCATAGGGTTCTGATACTTTTGGGAAGGTGAGTTATTTT
Organism: Passer montanus; assembly: GCF_014805655.1. Lineage (NCBI taxonomy): Eukaryota > Metazoa > Chordata > Aves > Passeriformes > Passeridae > Passer > Passer montanus. Next base: position 123,246 of record NW_024357170.1, on the reverse strand, counting down.
GGGGACTGAAGGTTTAAAATATTTCCCTTGCAAGGGAAAGTTTTGGAAAGAAATAAGAAAATCTTCACAATCCTCTTACTTGAAGTGAGCAACATTCTCTGTTTCCTTCCACAGAGATATGCAGTCATACTATGTTTTTGTGAGTTCATGGATGACAAAAATGGAATCTATCTTGTCCAAGGAGCAGCGCACAACAAAGTTTTCTGAAGATCTTTCTAACCGCTGCAATGTCTTCATCCAGGTGTGCAGTCTTTTAGTGTGGTGATGCAGCAAACTGATGTTTTGGTGCAAATTGTTGAACATAAAAAGAAATCACAGGAGTTCTGTGATCATTGGTGTGTAATTTCACAGTTTTGGAATTCTTATAAAGCTTTTAATGCCCAGTACTCTTCCAAGAAACTCTGTTAAAGGTCTTTTGATAAAGAATGTGAGGAAAGGGAATCTGACTAAATATTCAGTGGCTAGAATTTTGGATTTTTCTCTTGACATGAGAAATCAAGAAAGCTTAATCTTCTCTGTAGTAAAGGTTTTGAGTTTCTTTCCTTTTGAGTCATGAACTACTTACAGTGGACTGAACCTGTGTTTATTTAGTTTTATCTAGGACAGTACTACTCCCAGTAAAGGTTTTGTGTTGTTTCTTAGTGATGGGACTTTGTAAGAATCTTACTTACATTTGTAAGAATGTTCCAAGACAGCTGGGAGTTTTTGCCTACAAACAGCATGCATTCTTAATATAAGATGCATCTTATTTCTGAATTTATTTTTTGCTGGTTTTCATAAGTATCTGTCTACCTGACAGAAATTTGATGAGAATAGGTGAGTGAAAGAAGCATGATCCTGAGTCTCCTTTAGCTAAAAATAGGCATGTACTAGGATCTGTGTTTTTTACGTTTGAATTAGTTGCAGTAGACTTTAAAATTTGCTCTATACTGAATTCAGTTTACTGCACCACTTACTGTATTTTTTAGTCTCTTTTTCCTTTTTTTATTGTTACTACTTTTTCTTTGAAGTGAGTTTAATAATTGTTTGCCATGTTATATATAATCAACATTGTGTTTAAAAGCTTAAAGCTTAGCATATATTGATGTAGAAATTATTAGTATCTTTATTGTGCAATGAACATCTCTATTTAGAAAATGTAAAACTGTCTAAATACTGTCAGTGTGTTTGTTCCACAGAATCTGGAAGTTTTAGATTGTTTTTTGTGATGGGATATTTCCTGGGGAGATGGAAATTGTTTGATGGGTTGGTTTACAATAGACTGAAACTATTAGACCTTTGAGGCTCTGTGATTATTTGACTCACTAGCCTGTATTTAATTTGAATGGCTTTAGAAGAGGTTAATCAGATGATCTAATGAGTCATAGGCAGTTTCATGGTGCCTGCTAATGAAAGGGTCTCATTCAGCTTTGGGATCCCAGGCTTGCCTAGTGGAGTGATAGGCTCTCTGTTGTGCAGAGGCAAAGATTATCTGTCTGTCATGTATGGAACAGAACACAAAGCACTTATTTTATTGATATGTGGAAATACTGATTTTTAATTTTTCTTCCCCTTGTATTCATTTTATTTTAGGGTTTTCTTTATGCATACAGTCTTAGCACCATCATTAAAATGACAATGAATCTTTACATGTCAATGCAAAAACCTATGACCAAAACCTCAGTAAAAGCCTTGTGCAGACTTGTGGAGCTTCTGAAGGTAGGTCACTGGATGAAAATTATTTATTTCATGCAGGCATTACAGAGAACATTGACCAAACATCCTGTATTAAAAAAAAGAAACTGTGATGGGAAGTGTTTTTGCATGCATGGCATCTTGTTTGAGAGTGGTTTGGTTAGAGAATAGATTAGGGAGCCTAGGACTGGGTTTGTTGGTTGGTTTGTTTGTTTGGCTGGTTTTTTTTCGTAGCTTCTAACTGGCTTCCTTAGTTGATGTCACAGAATGTTTGAGGTTGGAGGGGATCTCTGGAGATCATTGGTCCAACCTATCCCTGCTCAAGCAGAGACCCCTAGAACTGGTTGTCAGAACTGTGTCCAGGTGACTTTTGAATATCTACAAGTGTGGAGACTCCACAACCTTTCTGGGCAATCAGGCTGTGACAGTGCTTGGTTACCCTCATAGCAACAAAGTGTTTCCTGATGTTCAGAGGGAAACTCCTGTGCTTCAGTTTGTGCTCATTGCCCCTTTTTCTGTCACTGGACACATCTGACAAGAGCCTGGCTCCATCTTCTTTGTACCTTCCCTCCAGGTATTTATGTACAATGACAAGATCCCCTTCCAAGTCTTTTCTTTGGCTGAGCAGTCCCAGCTCTCCCAGCCTTTCCTCTCATCTGAGGTGCCCCAGTCTGTGAATCACCTTCATGACCCTTGGCTGGACTCTCTCCAGTGTGTCCATGTCTCTCTTGTACTGAGGAGCCCAGAACTGGACCGAGGACTCCAGATTTGGCCTCACCAGTGCTGAAAGGGGGAAGGGTCACCTCCCTTGAGCTGCCAGCAAAGTGTTCTACAGTGGGGACACAGCTACTGTTGGCCTTCTTTGGGACAAGTGCACATAGCTGCCTTGCACTCAACCTGCTGTTCACCAGGCAGGTCCTTTCCTTCCAGGCTACTTTCCAGTTGGGTGATTCCTGGTATATACTGGTGTATGGGAGATTGTTCCTCTCTAGATGTGGCAATTCACATTTCTCCTGGTAGTTTTTCCAAAAGGAAGATACTCTTTTTCAGGATAACTTCAGAAAACAGTGGTGAACAAAACTGAAAAAAAAATCCCAAACCAAAAAACAAAATTTAGATCAGTCCTGAAACTTTTTTATGCTCCTGAATAGTTTTATTTTCTTGGTTTCTAAGGGTTAGTTGTAACTGCTAGTTAACAGCATATTACAAAATGGAAAGACTCTGTATTTGCAGTGTGGATGAGTCACACAGCATAAAGCCAGATTCCTAAGGCAGCAGTTTTGGTAACTGCATGAGCTAATGTGTTTTGGGATTGACTTCAGGCAATAGAACATATGTTTTACCGAAGAAGCATGGTTGTGGCAGACTCTGTGACACACATCACTCAGCATCTGCAGTATCAGGCTCTTCACTCTATCTCTGTGGCCAAGGTATGTAATCAAAGTTCTAATGATTAATCTCCCTGAGTATTTTTAAAAATATTTTTAAAAAATTTAAATGAAAGTAGTTTTTGTATTTTTCCAACATCTGTAGTGTAATGCTCTATCATAATCCAGAGATATATAAGCTTTCCAGTCATTCCAAGCTTTTTCCTAGAAAACTGTATAGCATAGATGGTTACCTGGTTTTTGGCCAAGAATGGTTCCCCTCTTCCTCTAAACTGCTGCATCTCTTGTTATCTTCTTCTTGTGTTCTTTTTAGATTTTATTTCTAGTGAATTTTCACAAATTGACCTTTGCTTCCATCTTTTCTGATGCACATTCATAAAGCAATCTGTTGCAGGTCTAAGCAAACAGGCTGTTATTTAAATCTCTGGCTTCTTGGCAAAACAGCAGTACATGATGGCGTACAGAAGCCTACTGTGGGCATAAATTCTCTGTTTCACTGTGAGAAACATAGTTTCTTTTGCTTGTCAAACCTTGAATTTCAGCATTCAGGTCAAAGGGAAAAATGAGACTTTAGTATGCCTGTTCTGATGTATTACTGATTGGTTGTATTATTTCATCACATTCAGTAGCAGAGTTGCAAAGGATGTATGCTGTTGTTACTGGTGCAGCTATGAAATTTCCTTTTTGTTTGGCTGTAATCTCAATTTATGTATCTGGCATCTCTTTGTTTTCTATGGTAAGGAAAAAAAATAGCTGTAACTATAAAATTTATATACAGATATATATGTAGCAGGAGTAGCATGAACTGAAGAGTTTCCAAATTTCAAAGTCACTACGAAAAATTGTATATCTTCAAACACTTCATAGATATATATATATAGATAACTTTCATAAACTTTTCAAATTATATCTGTAATTACATTGCAATTATTTTAAATGAATAAAAATAGGTTAAAACTTTTTCATTGAAGAATATTGAAAAGAACGCTTGTGTGAACAGTTCTTGATATTTTGACAACTTATCAGAAAATATGTAAAAAGGCAAATGTTGGTAAATAGAAGGATCCATTAGTGCATGTGTTCATGTTGGCTGCACATATTCCAAGAGTATAGACAGGTAATATCAATTGGCAGAGTAAGTGAATTTGGATTCAGTTAACTCTGTTCACAAAACATGTTTGCAGAAATACTCAATTTATGACAAGTCCACAAGCTTTGAAGAAGTAGTAAGCTGAGTAAGCTGTTGCCTTTGAGCTTAGGTAACTTTTCTCTGAATTTCTGTCTTTTTGTCATCAAGAAAAGGGTGATTTCTGATAAAAAGTACAGTGAGCAGCGCCTGGATGTCCTCTCTGCTTTGGTGTTGGCTGAGAACACCCTCAATGGGCCAAGCACAAAGCAGAGGCGACTGATCGTGTCCCTTGCACTGAGTGTGGGAACACAGATGGTAAGTGCCATCATGGTTCCAGCCCTTCCTTTGTTTGGGGGAATGTCTTATGAAAAAATATCAGCTTGTGATCTTATGCTTGTTTTTTTTTTCTTCATTTCTCCAGAAAACATTTAAAGATGAAGAACTTATTCCCCTTCAGTTAGTTCTGAAAAAACTGGACTTGATCAGTGAACTTACGGAGAGGTAAGCGGTGACAGCGGTGTAAAGGAGGTAACATAGTCTCCTGGGGGAGCTGCATCCTCGCTGTGTGAATGGCAAAATCTGGTCTCTGCATGCTGGTGGTGATGTTTGCATGCTTTATAGACCAGGAATGGACAGAAAGAATTCCAGAGTTAAGCCAGAAGCTTGCTTGTCTTTGCACAAGTCATATTTCACCTGGCTGTTGATTGTTTAGAAGTTCTGTGACTTTCTTGGATGACTTTGTTTTATGATAATCTGAAGTGTTCTCCTTAACCCAACCCCAACATTTCTCAGTTAGTACCAGTCTGTTTGGGAGACTGGGCTGCTAGTTTACATGTGAACCATGTTTTACTGCTGCTGTAGTTTTTGTGCACACTCAAGTTACATCATGCTGGCCGTTTGTAAGCCAGGTGAATATCTGGGTTCATTGCAGTTTTTAGGAGAGAGGCAAACACCTTTAGTGGTTGACTCATGAGATACAACCTGTCTGCATTTATCCCAGGAATTCATCAGGAGAGGCCTGTTTCTCCTTTGACTTACAGGAGAAATTTAGAATATATGTTTGATCTCTAGGCTACCAATTGCATGTAATAAGAAAACAGTTATTTAGGAATTTACTGTAATGTAAGATTTAAGTCCTTCAGAGACTGAGTTAACTTTTCCTCAAAAGCAAGTACCTTTTATTTGTAAACAGGCTAGAGGAAAAAAAAGTTTTTAATAAAGAACTTTCTTTTGATGGTCAGTGCACGTGGAGCATTAAAGTAATGGTGTAAAACTTAGGCTTGAAATGCACTTGTCTTTAGTTTAAACACATTCACTGTGTTAGAAGAATGGTTTCTTCCAAATCAGTGTCTAACAATGAATCTTTTATTCCAGAGTTCGAGCACAATGCGACTGTTGTTTCTTATACTGGCATCGAGCTGTCTTTCCAATCTATTTAGATGATGTCTATGAAAATGCAGTGGATTCTGCTAGACTACATGTAAGTAATAATGTTACAACTTACTGACTGTTGTGACAGATACAGATAAAGAGATGATAAACCTCAGTCTGAAGCTCTTAAAAGAAAAGCTCAGAAAGTAAAATCCCTGACTACTACTGGGTCAGACATTTCTTCTCATTCTGGAGGATATAAAAGCAATATCTGTTCTAAATCTATCTAAATCTATCTGTTAGATTTCTTTAAAAAATCTTGGGTTGCTATTGTTAACTTTGTGTCTGTCTCTTTGTTTCTCTCTTCATTCTAATTTGAAATGAACACCTGCTAGGCTTGAACATTAAAAACCTTTGTTCCTCTTTGTGGTTACATATATCTAAAGCAGATTCCACTGTGTTCACTGATTCTATGTTAGATAGCTGTCCTGTAGTTTTTTCCACCCCTCATCTTCTCCCCACATTGAAGTAATGTGTACTTGCTGCAAATGTGAATCAGGCTTTGGCATGACAATCCTAATAAAAATCAAATGTCTGTTCCAGGGTTGTACAGTACTGAAATGAATAAAGTGGAAATAATTTCTGATGAAATAGCTAATAATTAGGATCTTCCAGTCAGTGGTGAATAATAGCTCAGATAAAGGACAGGACACTTCAGTAGGGTTTATGAAGTCAGTTTTTAATGGAAATGGGAAGACTAGTGATTCTGATTTTTGTTAGCTTTGAACACTGTTGGAGGTGCTGGTGGCATATCTGTCTGTTAATAATATGTGTTTTTTAATAAGTATATGTTTAGTGCACTACGGGACTGTGTACCTCCTATGATGCATGCAAGACACTTGGAATCTTATGAGGTGCTTCTGGAATGCTATGACAAAGAAATCATGGAAGTGCTCAATGAGGTAATTTGTTGTGGTTGGGAATTAAACACACCACTGTGCTTGAAATATCTTCAGCCCAGATTAGCATCTATTGTAGCAAATCTGATATGATCTGTAAAATAGCACAGAGAACTTCGGTGTGAAGAGTTTAATAAATTTGGTTTTAATAAACCAAATAAATGTTTGGTTTGACTGACAGCTTTGACTCATGTTTAATGGTATCCATGGTGGCTGGGAACATGAAAATACTGCACTTTAAATTATGTAAATTAACAAAACCTCAGTTACAGATTTGACTGTGCAGACAGAGGGGTGCTTTTTGTTAGATTAGCTTATGTTTGGATGAATGCCTAAAATAAATGCTACTGTTCTTAGTTTCCATGCATGGCTTTTAGTAGTGAAGGGTCTGCAAATACAGATGGCCTCTTGACTGAATTATTGTCTAGAATTATGAAGGAGGTTTGACAAAGAAAATGCAAATTTGGATTTCCTGAGTCTTAGTTTTTAACCTTTGAAATATGCTTTTAATTTGCCTAGTTCAAGACAAAACATTACATATTATTCAGAAAATCAGACCAAATTTCTTATTGCAAGATTCTTCCTCGCTGAATTTGTTCTTACTATTTAGATAGGTAGCCCTAAGCTTAGTTCCCCTTAAAATGAGAAGTGAGAATACTTGAGTTGTGTTAAACTCGCATGTGGACGTTTTAGGCATGTAAAAAATGGCATTAGGTAGGTAAACCTTTACGTTTTCTGAGTTGCGTAGCTTTTTCTTGCCATTTGTACTAGAGCAAGAACACAGGAAGTCAGTATCTTTCTGGTTCCCATGTATTTATTCACTTTGACTTGTGTGGCCCTGTCCAGGCACAGCTTTCTTCACTAGTTTAATCAGTCTTACACATATGTGTGGAGAGAAATGTTGATTCTTCTAACAGAGCATGCTAAGTGGACACTGAATATGACTTTTTTTTGTCTGTGGTTTGTTTGTTTGTGTGTTTGTCTGGTGTTTTGGTGGATTTTCCTTTTTTTTTTTTTTCCTTTTTTTTAACTTTCTTGAATAGCACTTGCTGGACAAATTGTGTAAAGAGATAGAAAAGGACCTGCGCTTGTCAGTTCACACTCACCTGAAGCTGGATGACAGAAACCCCTTCAGAGTTGGCATGAAGGACCTGGCTCACTTCTTCTTTCTGAACCCAATACGTTTTTTCAACCGGTTCATTGACATAAAAGGTGAGGACATTTGCTTGGTTCTGTTATTTTCATCTCTTATACTTTGTATATCTTTTGACATCTTTCCACACTTTCCTAACTAAATAGGTAGCATTATTTTAGTTCATCCTTCATGTTCACAGCTTATGTAACTCATTATTTGGACAAGACCTTCTACAACTTAACAACCGTAGCCCTTCACGACTGGGCCACCTACAGCGAGATGAGAAACGTGGCAACCCAGCGCTATGGTTTAAGCATGACTGAGGCTCACCTTCCCAGCCAGACTCTGGAGCAGGTATCGTGCCCACAGGGCAGGAATAGCATTTAAATCATTCCACTGTCATAGGACTGAGTAAGTGAAATGAAAGTATCCAAGAGCAGAGAACTGTTTGGGAAAAGCGACCTTTAATTTCTGGTTGAATTGTGAGGCAGGATCTTTATCTGCCTTTGGAGATCACACTGATATTCGTTAATGTAATGTTGGACTTGAATTGTTTATTTTTTTAACATAATGAAATGAATTGAGTATGCAAAGTCAGAGGCAGTTTTCTTGAAAATTCAGTGTCAGCTGTTTGGCAAGATGCCAAGACAGCTGTTACAGTCTGGAATGACCTTTGAGTGGTGGGTCTTTTTCCCTGGTTTATTGCTAGCTCTTTAGCAAATCTGCTTAGTGATCATCAAGAGAAACCATTCCACAGGCTGAGACGGAGGACTTTGGAGTCACTCTCCTGTCTAAGTCAGGAGAGTGACTTAGAGCCTCCTAAAAGCTGCTAAACATGGTGACGTTCAGACTGAGTTGTAGAGTCATCAAGTTAATGGTGAAGATATTCACTTCTACAGGGTCTACAGACTGCAGAGTTCTGGAGACTTTCCTTCAGGAGTTTTAATATCTTGGATATTTTTGGCAGTTTGCTTCATTCCCTCATTTGAGTTAACACATTGGTGAAAGCTCTTAGAAATACAGCCCCTTTTTTCTTAATGGGCATGATGGCTGTGTCTTCCTAAGTTGAAAGAGTGCATAGAACTAATACTTCAGCTGTATTTTTGACACAGAAGTGCTGTAAATCAGTTTCTGTTTCCAGCTTTGGTTTTCTCTTGGCCATATTTGATCAGCATATTGTTACAAAGAATTAAAACAATTTCACAACATTGGTTTCATAACATTGATTCTGGTATGAGCTTTACTTCAAAACAAAGACACCTCACATTTCATAACCCCCCAGCCTCAAAAGGCTGATGAAATCCCTGGCACAACTGGAAATAAGGTACATAAATTAAATAGCTTCATCTCTAGACACAATGATAATTAAGGGACTCCTTAGGGGAAATGATGTAAACAATTGTAAAATTTATACTGTAAATAGCAAACCTCAGTCTTTTATACAGGTTGGGTTAACAGTATTGAAAATTAGCTAGTTGCTTATTTCTCTGTAGACATCTATTTGTCTGTAGGAATCTCTAAGGCAAGATTCTATATTTTAGAATGTGAAAACAGATACATCTCAATTTTTTATTTTTTTATTGTTTAATTACACCTTGTGGAATACGCTGGAGAGTTCCTTTCTTGCAGAGGAAGCTGGGAAAAAAAAGGCAGGAGTGCAAATGTTAAAACATGGGCTAAGCTGCTTTTTTTCTCCTCTAAGCATTATCTTACAGACACTGAACAAAAATTTTAAAGAGGTTCTTCATTTTGCAAAGAAAAACACTGCTTTCTAAAATACCCTCAAATAACTGCAGAAACAGTATTTCTGCACCTTAGTGGTTAGGTGTGTCAGGATTTCTTGAGAAGTTTTATTGTAGTAATTCTCAATAAATAATATTGTTTCAGGGTCTGGATGTTTTGGAAATCATGAGAAATATTCATGTTTTTGTATCCCGCTACCTCTACAATCTGAATAATCAGGTAAGGTATATCCCACACTTTTCCTGGCATTTGGCTCCAGTTTGAAGGGATTGCATAATGCTGAGTGGAGTTACGTGTAAGGAAAGCTCAGGCTGAACATGCATAGTGAGGGGCTATAAAACAGTACTGGTGCTCTGGAAAAACATCTTGGGGGATGCTGTGGCTTGGTCTTGGAGAATGTTGTGTAGCATATTTTGGAAATGTTTTGCCAGTAGGATCACTGCATGTCAGTTTTCCAGGGAAGCTGGAAGGCAGCAAGGATAATTAGCTGCTCTGTAAGAACATGATAAGTATGATGTGATTTTTGAGCTTGAAAAATGTGTATCTGAAAATGGGTTATTGGAGAGATGAAGCGGTGAATGACATGGAGAACATGGACAGGGAGCAGACCTTTGGGGTTTCTCACAATGTGAAAATGAGGTGCCCATTACAAAAATGATCGTCTTCCTGAAAGAAAAGAAGTATTTTTCAAAGCTTCTAATTCAATAGTGGATCTCATTGCTGTGGTATATGTGGGGTCAAAAGTGCAAACAGGTGCCAAAAGAGTTTAGACTGCTTAATGTAGGATATAATCTCAAATATGGGAGACTCTAATGCAGCATCTGTCTTAGAATTGTTGAATTGCTGCTGTTTAGAAATTAGAAGAATTTACTAGATAAAGTTAATTGTATCCATGCTGGATTTTCTTGCTTCTATCCCTAATCATCAGTTATCAGCTGCTGTCAGGATACAGGCTATTTAGATGAATAATTTATCACAGAACCAGTTTTGGGTACTTAACTTTATTTTCCTCCCTGCCTCCCAGATCTTCATTGAAAGAACAAGTAATAACAAACACTTGAACACCATCAATATCCGACACATTGCTAACTCAATTCGAACTCACGGAACAGGAATCATGAACACAACAGTGAGTGTCTTTTGCACTGCTGCTGTTGGGTTATTTGTTTGTGATTGTGCACAAAAACCTCCTCTTTGCATCTCCTAATAGTTTATTTGGTTATGCAGTTTTAATAATGCAGTAATAATGTTCTGTGTGAATTAATAAAACAAATGAGTTCTTGGATGTGGCACAAATCAATATCACAATGTTTTGAGAGTGTTATTGCTTCCAGTTACCTAAATGTTAAGGAAGAGATCTAAAATCACATCAAAGAAGAAACAGGTGTTCTGGTTGGACTGCTCTAGACAGTATGCCCTGATTTTCTCCTTATCAACACTTAGTAGGCAGATGCTTTTGCTGCAGTTAAAGCAAGTCTTGAAAGAATGCAGTGTTGGTTTTTTTCAAGTTCTTCTTGTAATTGTTATGCTTAAGAAATACCAGCTTTTCAATTTGCAAAACAGAGCTAAAGACCTCTTCTCACTTGTTGGAAAAATGAGTTCTTATTACAAAGCTTTTAATGATGTCTGAGGTGCAGGTGGCCATTTTAACCAGCCAAAGGTATTTGCCTCTTTGCAAGGTAAATGCAAAGAGGTGCATTGTGTCTGCTACAGCAGGAATTTATCATTGGGATTCTCAAGTTTGGATACAGTTACAAAGGTGTTTTCAGGTTAGTGCTTTCCAGTCTGCTGCTTAAGTTCTACCTTGTTGCTGTTTCCTTTTTTCTGTTCTTCTGGCTCTATCAAAAAAGAAAAGAAAAGGAATTTGCTGAAATGTTGAACCCACTCTCAAGTCATTATTTTAGAAGTGGAAATTACTAAAAATAAAGTTTTGATGATTTGTTTCACTTTTCTTCTGAGAGTGGGAGAGTGGGGACTGTCTCAAAAAATGCTGCTGCACACATTTTTTGGTGATGTAGATTTACTCACTTCTGATGGTGAGTTAAGTTGTTTTTACAGACATGAGAAGTATTGAGATGAGAGAGTACTTTAGGAAACTTTTTGAAGAAGTGAAAAAGAAGGAGGTTATGCAGATTCTACAGACTGAGGAAGTTGATCATGTCTGCCTGTTTCCACTTGATCTTCGTATTGTTTCAAAAGGACAGTTACAGCATATTCCAGATAAACTAATGGCTGTGTAGGGCAGGTGATCAACTGAAATTGGTCCTTGGTCCTTTCCTGGAAGAGAGTAGGCCTTCCATGAGAATGTTTATTCATTTTTCCTTATTCTTTGAAAACAGTGAAATTAAAGTAAGTTGAGAACTTGCATTAGAAGTTACTCAGGCGTGTAGTGAAAACAGGGTATTAGATGCCTTTGTTACTTTTTAACTTTCTTGATTTGACTTATTTTTTTCTTTTTGCCTTCTAGGTAAATTTCACTTACCAGTTCTTGAGAAAAAAGTTTTACATTTTTAGCCAGTTCATGTATGATGAACATATCAAATCCAGACTTATCAAAGACATCAGATTCTTCAGGGAAGTCAAGGATCAAAATGATCACAAGGTATAGTTGTTTTTGAAGGCTCAAGAATAATTTTCTAAGAGAAGTGCTACTTTAATGTGACCAAACCATAACACTCCTATTATTTAAATGGGTAACCCCAGACAAAAGGACAGCTTTTCTCCTGGCAAAATGCAGTGTTACCAATGTCTGTGTTCAGGAGGGCTTTGTTTCATTCCATCTGCTCTGTAAATACAGAGTTGGCTAAAATAATTCTCTCAGTGACTTAAGGATGATTTGATGGAGTTGTGGTTTGTTGGAGGTTCTAAACTTCTTGTTCAACTCATGCATAACAGTTTTCAGTTTTGAATAATAAGCTTGCTTGAATGGAATCCAAAATTATGTGATCATGCAGCACTCATTCTAGTATGTCAGGATTTGGGAATGAGGGTCTGGTTTTCCATCCTAGAAAATTGTCTTAAGAAGAGGAGAGACATTGTATTTAGTAAAATAGACTGCTAGCTTCCTTGCTTGTCAAGTCCTTATTTGTTTTAGGAATGCTTCTTTTTTCACAGTAAAACTATTTCACTTATCAACTTGCAGAAGTGACTTAGTAAAATGACTCTTGTGAACTAATACAGACAAGCAGGTCTATAATTTATAAAAAACCAAAGCTGTAAATGTGACGTAGAACTACACTTCAAATAGAATTTTATTGATGTGATGAAAAGTTGTTTTGTTTTCTAAAGGTGGGTAATTATTGCAAATAATTTAAAAATTTTTTTCTAGTATCCCTTTGAAAGAGCAGATAAATTCAACCGTGGCATCAGAAAACTTGGAATAACTCCAGACGGCCAGAGCTATCTTGACCAGTTCAGACAACTCATAAGTCAAATTGGTATGAAATGCTATCTAACATGTTATAAATGTTATTAAATGGAAGAGGTCTTCATCACCTAGTAACTGACCTTTTAGCTGATGCTAAAGCTTTATTTATTTCCAGTCAGATGGAAGGTAGTTCACTTGTTGCCCATGTTAAGTATATGCTCTCATCTAATTACACAGAAATGGCCTTTACATGTCTTAATCTAAAATACAGTTATAGCTTGCATAGGTTCCTGTTCCCTTTTCAGTTCTTTTCTTTGTTATGGACCTTTACCCATGGTGAGTGTATTTCCTAGTAAAAACCTATTAATGCTTAGTTAATGTATTTCAGAAATGGGATATATATCTAGCTGAACTATCCTTGAGTAATGCACAATTTGACAATGATATTTTCAGCCACTGGTGTTTTAAATGTACAGAACTGATGTGAACTTACAAGTGTTTAATGTGCCCAGTGGAAAGAGTTTGTACTAAAGTACAAACCAAAGTTTGTACCTTGCTTGATGATGCATTTTTGTTTTATTTATCTACAGAGACTTTTGATAGCAGGGTTCAATTTGACTTCTATAACTTAGCTTTCAGAGCCAAGTTCTGCACCAGAACTACATGGCAACATTAAATTGCATTTCAGAGCCTATAGGAGCTATGCAGAGTGTGTGTGTTTTTAAGTAATTATAAATGGTTTCCTTGTTTTTTCTTGTTTTTAAAGGCAATGCTATGGGTTATGTACGAATGATAAGATCTGGTGGACTTCACTGCTGCAGTAGTGCCATTAGGTATTTGTACAAATATTTCATTTTTCTCTTAGCTCCTTCTCTTCCCCTTGCTCTCTATTCTTACTGTTATTCCCTATCTCTTACCTATTCCCCATCAGTTTTGAAAAGCTCCATTCATATGCTTCCATTTAAGTGTAATTATTGAAGACAGTGCTGGGATTCAACACTGTACAGTCATGGACATAAATCACTAAAAATTAAACAATTTCTATGGAAAAACATGGCAAAAGAGTTAATAGAATGTACACATTAGTAACACAGTCCCTAAGCCAGCAATTTGTAATGTTAAATAATTTCAAGGATGCATTAAGGAAAAATAATACAAACCTTGAGGAATTTGGAAAACACATTCCTTTCATACCTTTTTCTGTACAGATTTTGTCTGTGTTTATGAAAGGTCATTAAAACATAGTAACTTTTACATAATAAGAAATAGTTGGTTTTCCTGCAAATAATAGCAAACACAGAGTCATCACGAGTATGAAGTGCTAGAGAGAGGAGATGATAGCCCTGTAAAAACAGAAGTACAGCTAATCATGTGTCTGTGAAATGAGGTTAATAATGCCTGGATGAGAATGTATGACAGATATGACATAACTTGAACTAAGTTCAAGCCCAGAAGATTAAATTAAGTAAATTATAAATCAGGGTAGATTAGCTCAACAGACAGTTGAGCATAATCCTCACAAAGAGTAAGTTTTCAGGTTTGTTCCTGATCTGGAAGATATTGTTAACTTTGAAGAGCTGGTGAAAGAAGAAGGACTCTCAGAAGAAACACAAAAAGCAGCAAGGTACACTAATATCATGCTTTTGAGGTCTGGGGCAGGGGTGGGATGAGAAAATTGTCATTTTATGTTTATAAATGCAGCTATTAGTTATTTGTGTATGTGTTAAAAGTTCTGCTGCCTTTATGCAGAAATATTTGTTTCAAAGCAAAGAAAATAGAAGCAGTTGTTTTGAAAATGTGAAGTAGCATTGATAGTAATAGACCTAGAACCTGATTTCTTGAAGAAATCCTTGTTCAAAGGCTGACAAGCTTTCCTCACTGTGTGCCTGAGCTCTACTTTTAAAATTTTCAGTGTCTTAGATAAAAAAGATGCAAGTGTTCTATTCATAGGCCTTCTTTTGAGACAGTGAAATCAAAACCCACTATTCACATGGGCTGTAGAGGGAGGGTTCTCTCCCAAATCCTGGATTGTGGACGTTGGCAAAGGGCAAAGAGAGGGTTGTTATCCCAAGAGGTGTGTAAACAGAAGGATTTTCAGCAGAAGCAGGGAACTCATTGCTCATCCCTTGCAGGCAGCTGGACTCTGTGCTCGGTGACCTGACCCGGAACTTTGCGGAGGGAACAGAGTACTTCAAAATGCTGGTGGATGTGTTCGCCCCCGAGTTCCGCAGCACCAAGAACATGCACCTGCGGAACTTCTACGTCATCGTTCCGCCCCTGGTCAGTGTCTGCATTGCACTGGGGCTTGCTTCAAAACGCTCCTGTCAGATCAGGGCTGTGTTTAAATGGTTTGTGTTAGACTGCAGTAGCATGTGTGACAGTGCTTTGTGACGTTTGTGAGTTTGTGATTCCAAGACAACCTTTTGTTCTTTCAGACCCTCAATTTTGTGGAGCATTCAATCAGTTGCAAGGAGAAGTTGAATAAGAAGAACAAAAGTGGAGCAGCTTTCACTGATGATGGGTTTGCCATGGGTAAGTTTCTCACTAACCTTTGGGTAAGCCAACATAATGGACATTTGCAAGAAAAGTTTTGTTTATATTTTGTCTGTGCCCAGAACTTAAAATTCCATAATTTATTTGGATTTATCTTTGTTTCAGCACAATGGATTTCAGGGTTATGGTTGTGTTCAGAATTTCCTAAACATGGAATAGATGTGTATGGGAGCAGTCAGTTTAAACATATATTGATGCTTCCAAATTGCTTTCCAAGCTTGTGGTTCTCATCCATATGACAAGGAATGCAAGTATTTGGAGAAGTGATGTTTTTAAAAAATTTAAGTGTGTTCTTTATTGTGACTTTTCCTGATAGATTAATTGTAAGTTAATAACAATTTAAGTTATATTTGCATGGAATTATTAACTTAGGCTCATCCATTGAAAACATTCACAAAATATTTTGCTAATTGCATGTTGACTTCAGTACATGGTTTGTTAATGACTAGGTGTGGCTTACATTCTGAAGCTTTTGGATCAGTACCAGGAGTTTGATTCTCTGCACTGGTTCCAGTCTGTTAGAGAGAAGTATGTGAAGGAAATAAGAGCAGTAGCTAAGCAACAGAACGTGCAGTCCACTAATCAAGATGAAAAACTACTACAGACTATGAACCTTACCCAGAAGCGACTGGAAGTTTGTTTACAGGTACAACATGGGCCTGGTTATGTGTCCTGGTAACAATTTCTGTTCTGGGTTCAGCACTTATTCATCACAAATCATGTGACTGTTCTGATGGAGCTCATTGAGAGCGCAATATCCTGAGCACTGACTGCAGCAACAGTGCAAAAAGAGCATAAAGACTTGGTGTATGACCTGAGGAGAATATCATTGGTTTTTGTGATATTTGAAGACCTGTTTCATTGGAATTCATTGTCCCATGGAATTTGAAATCTAATGCAACTAAACCATACATGCTTAAATAGGAGAGAATATCTTCTGGTTGAACTTCTTATAACAAGGATTGCACATAACTGTGAACCCTTAGAGCTGCCCGTGTGTTAATTCTGAGCTGATAAATTGAATGGTGCATTAGCTATCAAATAGAGGAAAGGTGCATTTGAATTTTGGAGCACAGCAGCTCAGGTTTCATCTGTGGTGTGCTGCTTTCTCTCTCTTGATTGGAGAAGCCTATGGGACAAATCCATCGATGGCTACTTTTGCAGCCCGTGATTACATTCTGTAATGTCTTATTGGAATAGATAAGGCCCTGTATGCCTCTGTATCACTGAACCTTGTTCAGATACTGATCAGGCTTGTGGTTGTTTAAACTACTGGCTGCATGATTTTCCATGGGCTAGTTGCTCTGTTGTCACTGCTGCTACAAACCTCATTTTCAGCCTTAGTAGATCAGTGACAGATTTATTGCAGTGATGCTGCTTTCCTTAGGTTGCCCTTTAATGTAATTTGACATTTGCTTTGTAAAATGAATGTGAATAAGGAATGAAAGGGGGAAGATTTTCAAGAGCATTTAAGTGATTTAGATACTGAAATCTAGGAGCCTAAGATGCTCATAAAAAATCCCATTGATATTTGTCTACAAATTTGTGATACACTGATGTGCCTCTTTTCTTTTCCCTTAGGAATTTGAACTCCTATATTTCTCACTAAGTAGTGCAAGAATTTTTTTCAGAGCAGATAAAACTGCAGCAGAAGAAAGTCAGGAAAAGAAAGAAAAAGAAGGTGAGTGAATCCTATATGTAGAACATTTTGGTTAATGAGATTGTGTGCCTTAATAGAGGGGTTTTTTTGTAGCTGCTTTCTTGCTCATAGGTTGACTGAGTATTCCAGAGAGAGGTTTATGAGGTCATGGGTGATTTAGACTCAGCAAGAACAGCTCAAGAAGTCCTTTGGAATAGGTGAATTTCAAGCTGGGCTTTTGGGGTGTGGAAAAAAAAACCGAAACAACACCACAGAAGACCCAACTGATGAAAACAGCCTGGGACAGGGAAAATTGCATACTTGCAGTAACATTAAGTTCAGTAACTTCAGCATCATGCTTACCTCTTCAGTTACCAGTGTTGAGAATGACAACCTTAGGTGGTGCTAAAGTGGTTTTCACCTGTTGTACCAGGTGGCTTTCAACTTACATAGCAGATTATGCAATTACTGTAGATATTAACGATGTTTGATACAGAAATGCAGTTTGGGCACTAGTTACTTAGAAACTCAGGGAATAGTAGTATGTTAAAAACTGAATTGGTAAATAATTCTCCACTGTACTTCTGACAAAGGCACAGGTGACCTGTGATATTATAGTCACTGGAGAAAAAGATTAATTTTCTTCTGCACTAGAAAAACAGTTTGTAAAGAAAAATTCTTTTAACATTAGTTTATATTTTATCATAATCACTGAAGTTGCTCAGATAAATATTCAGTGCAAGAAAAAAAACAAACCCAAATTCAAAGAACTCCAAGCACTGTAGGAAGAATAGACATGCTGCTCTGGACTTTGTAGGAGACCATTCTGGAGAACATCAGCTAATTGTGTTTTAGGCAAATATTCTCTGTTGTGGTACCTGTTCAGTTCCCCAGGCAATGTGTTTTGCAGGGAGAAAAGCTGGAAATGCATATCAGAGTGGAAAGTTTTGAACATGGTAATAATATCTATGCCCTCTGCCATGATCTTTGGACTTGGAGTCTGAAAAATGTGTGAGCATTGTATATGTAATTTTTAGACAAGTACTGCTGATTGAAGAGCTTTTCACCCCAAATATGAATTTCTTCATAGGGCCAGGACTTCTTGTGCTGCAAGGTCAGGTTGCATATGCTGACCATGAAATACAGCATGAGGTGTTCCTGTGACATCAGCATCTCATATATATATATATGCTAGAATTCGAGGGGTTTTGTTTCAAATAGAGTGTTAAACATGATCCATCCCTTTTTTTTTTTATCTTTGTAGAAGAATCTGGTAAAGCAAGCAATGGAGATCTTTCCAACTCTACACCTGCAGAGCCTGTTGTGAAATGACATGGCTGGTATGGGTGATGATTACTTACTCAAATAACTCATGTCCTTGTCTTCATCAGTAACACTCTGTGGGGGTTAAAGCTCTAGATTTGATTTACTTGCTTTGTTAAATCCAAGACAAAATGTACAGTAGCATACTAGCATCCACTGGGGCTAGGTCTATGTTTGTCTATATTTTCTGTAGAAACTCCTATTTTTCAGGAGTTTGCATTATTTACAGCACTTTCTCTAGACTGAAAATAATTTAATAAAATGTTGACCTTGGAGGTAGTTATTTTAAAGTACAGATGTGCAGATAAAAAAATCCTTATTAATTTCTAGATGCATTCTCGCATCTCTATCATATAATTTTAAAATCCCAAACTCATAGGCTGTTGGTCCAAGGTTCGAACTGGCATCTCTTCACAAAAAAACCCTGAATCCAGATATTGGCTCTATCTGTTGTCCAAAAAATGATTGAGACATGTCATTGTGCAGTCATGTTGCATTTAATGCAGTCACAGATTACACTGTGGGGGTAACAGTGTATGTTGTGAATGTATGTTAAATCTGTTACACAAAATGCAAGTGCTTTTTACTGTTCTATTCCAAACCCCCTTGTTATTACTACAGACAGTATTTGTACTGTGGGAACTTAGGATCCCATCGAACATTTATTTCCCTCTGGTTTTGCCCCCTTATCAAAGAATGGGAAAACAAGAAAAGTGAACATAACAAATTACTTCTCATTTCATACTGAAGGTCTGATTTGCATCCGCAGAAGCAAGGAAATCCAGAGCCAAGATAAAACCACAATCAGCTCTTTCTTTCATGACCAGACACTGTGAGAGGTGTCTGTAACTATTAAGTGATCTTACAGTTCATGAACATGTTGTGCCTAATTGCAAGTTTCAGCCTCAATTCTGTATTTCCTAGCCTTTGTAGGTCTGTTGTACCGTGTGTTGTTCATACAGTCGTACATGCCTGATTATTAACAATAATTGCACTGCAGGCTCAGAAGCTGCTGAACACTGTGAGAACTCTATTTAACATCTGTCCATGCCTGCAAGTAGAGGTTCTAGAGCAAGAATTGTGCAAGAATTACTCGGATTCCTAACTTAAGTAGCTAGACTTAAAAGAAAACACCACCTTTATTAAAATATACAGGTGTGTTTTAATCTCCCAGAACATTAACACCCTTCTAGTTCTTACCAACCAGAACTAACTACTCAGTCAGTCCAGCTGAGAGAACTACCCTTGGTGGGGGGTTTTTTGGCACTCTTAAACTGTATTTTTAGACCAAACTTTCTTTAATATTAGTTTTAATGGTTCAAATTGTTCCACCCACTCTTGGGTCATTGGTTCAAGCAATTCCTGACGTGCTTCTGATTCACCCTTTCCTGCCAGTCACTTCAACATTCAGACAGCAAGGATGAATGTTTTGTTGCAACTGGAAAGACCAGACTGATACGAACGTTCCATTTGTTGGTTCTGAGAACATGACACACAAGCTTCAAGGACTGTTAAAATCAGCTGGGCTCATTAAAGTTTTTATTTTTAGTTTATTTTATAACTGCCCTAAAGAATGCTGCATTACTTGATTTATATTTTTGCTTCTTTACTTTGATACTGGATTTTTTTTTTTTTTAATTAGTGTGCATTTTTTTTGACCAAACTGTGCCCGCACTGAATGCTCAGCAGCATTGCTGAGATCAGCATTCTTGCTGCTGCTTCCCATCCTGCTGCAGTTGCTGTGCACATCCTTCTGCATTCCCATCTCTGCTGGAGTCACCCAAGTTTGTGGAGTGGAATGGCCAAGTGCTGCATTTCCTTCTTCCACAGCAATGGCAGAAGCACCCACAGATGGTGTTCCTTTCCCCAGGATGGCCTTGCTAGGGAGCTGTGTGGAGTCAAGACACAACCCACACTCTAGTCTGTACTTGTATTTTCCCTTCTCCATTTTTAATTTTGAAAGACATTGCCTTGCTAAGGTAAGACTTTGCAGTTGAACATAACGTGAACTGAGCACTGCCTTCATGCACAGTGGTTAGCAAATTCACGTGGTTCTGGTGATGGAAATTCTAGAGGAAAGACATAGCCTATTTTTATAGATGCCTGTTTTATCTGGGAGAACTGAATGTATACTCTGTGTGGCAAAAATATATACATACACAAACATGTACAGTGCTAATAGAGCTATTCTTGCTAATACAGGACTGTAGTTTGTATTTCCTTCTTTCTCTTTGTCATGTAGCAGCATAGACATGCAGAAAGATTTTTCTCATCTGAAATCCAAGGTGGGTCCTGGGTTTGGATGTCACGTGACTGAGTTGCATTAAGTCCTTTTTTTCTCCCAACAAGGATATGGAAGGGGGGGCAAAATTCACGCTGTGGTGCTACTATTTCTGTTGCTTTTGGCCTCCTGTTACAATTACAGGAACCAAATGGACCCTAACCGGTTGTCTGGAGAGGAGACAATGGAGCTAAAACAAAAAATCCCTACACTAAGCCAAACATGCTAACTCAGAAATTCCCAGGAGTGACAGAAGTGAGGATGATGAATTTTCTGCAGGGACATAAAACATGTCTAGGGGCTTTTTCCTTCGGGGCAGGGCAGGAACAGGCTGAAGGCCAGGCTGTCCCCCCAGCAGGCAGCTGTCACCACTGCCCTCAGGTGTTCAGCCTTGTGCCAAGGCTGCTGGAAGTGCAGCAGCTGCTCTCGGAGGGGTTGTGGACACCCAGCTCCCTTCAGCCCTGCCACCAAGGGTTTGCATGGCCCCAGTACTCAAACTCCTGGTGCTGAAGGGCACCTTCTGCAGGTCCTAATGCAGCCTGGAACCAGGAAAACATGTGAGTTGCATCAGACGTCCATCAACAGCTGTTTTCAGCTTCTCAGGTACAAAGGACCAAATGTAATACTTAATGTTTCCTAACTCATTGTACAAAAGGGTATTTTGTTACTCCAGTCTCTTTGGTTTGTGAGTAGAGAACATTATGTATATAAAACTGTGTTAATAAATGCGATTTTGAGAACCTCATTCCCAGTGTTTTCAGTAACACCAGTTCAGTGGGTGATAATTTTCTTAATAAGACAGCTTCAGCTTTTATTTACAAAGAAGTTTTTGTGTCAGTTACTAACAGTTTTCTTCCACAGTACTTTTAAACATTAAATAACCAGTTCAGTTAGATTTATTCCACGTCAAACACTTCCAATCTGGGATCTTTCAGATACTGTTGCATAGATTCTGCTTATGGAAAATCTAGTTTCTTGATGACTGAGAAGAGTTAAATTAAGTTTGAGGAATTCCAGCCATTTTTTCTAGGTACCTTATCTTGATTAATATAAACTATACTACAGATTACACCCTCCCCCCACTAACAGGTCTTCATTTTGTCTATTTTGTTTGCTCTTGCAAAGTGATGTTGCTGATGTTTTCAGGATGGAAAAAAATGTAAACTTATCAGCCAAATCTCTCTAGTGTCCAGTCTCAGGAATGTACTATGAGACTTGTCAATACATTGTAGACTTGTAATCTAACATTTTATTGCTCAGTTTCTTAAAACCAAGGGTTGTGATAGACTTAGCTGTTGCATGTCACCACAATGTTAAATATACAAAGAATTTTTACTATAAAAGTACTTATTTGTCCTACTATTACCATCTCTGGTAACAAACCTAACCATAGAAAAACTGCACACAGCTAACATGCCACATTCATTGCCTACTTCTGAGGTTTGCATGTCAGTGGTATTTAGAATAATAAATCAAGAAGGTACAATTTTTCCATTATTTAATTACAGAATGTGAGAGTGCAGTCCCCTGAAAGGTAAGAGTAGGCACTTAAATTTGTTTTGTAAGCTTATTCTAGATGCAATATAAAAATAGTTTATATTAATAGGAAAAATTTAGTGTTTAACAAATTGTTTTGTAAATAGGCTAACACAAAAGGTAAATCTTGTTACACATAAACTAGACTAAAAATAACTTTATCTGAAATAAAGTAGATAGTGCATTTTTAACCTTCATTCAGATGCACATAATCATGCAAACTATGAAAATTGACTATGGTGGGAAGTTTGAGGCCTGATATTTGTAAGAGGAGCTGGCAGCTCACACAAATTTCAGGGGAATGAGAGGCTGCAGGGTCTGTAAATGTAAGAAATACCATTAACCCTCGGTGGCTGACAGCTGTGCTCTCCTGCCCACCAGCAGCACTGGCCTCCTGCTCAGGACTGTCAGCTCCCCAGACACAGTTCCACCCTACACATTCACAAATGCTAAATGCCTCGAGTCCTGCTGTGCTTTCACTGTAAATCCAGAGGGACTCTGCTGCAGCAGGAAAGGGCAGCTGGCCGCAGGTGACTGAAAACCAGAGATTCTTGCAAAGAGACTCCCTGCTTTTCTGCTCCCACACAGGCTGCAGGAAGTGACAGGAGCTGCTTATACTTCTGATTCCTCCCCTCCTTCATGCATGGTTCCATCCTCTTCTGACAAGTCATTCAGAAGCATGAACTTCCCATCATTTGTTAATGGCACAGACTTCATTAGCTGAGCTAATGCTTCTGGATCCTGAAGAAAAAGAAGAGAGGTCAGCAAGCTGCAGCAGCCTTTGAGGAACACACATTTCTCAGTACTTCTTGCTAAGCTTTTGCAACTTTGGGTTTTTTTAACAAGCTGTAGAATAAAGATTTGAAACATAAATAATACCTTTTTGGGTAAGTAAAGATAACCCTTGAATATTTAAGAAGAAAAAAAAAGTAATTCTTTTGAGACTTTATTTTGCTGTTCTTTAGTTACGGAACAAGGAGAAAAGTAACTGTCTGAAGAATTTATTATACATGTGCTTAGTGGTTGTGACTAAAAGCTCATTCCCCAACTGGTTCTGAAACCTTAGCAGCAAAAACATACTGCAAATAATAATGTCACATCTATACAGATAAAATGTATCTACAAGGGACAGGGTAACTGCCATTTATTTTAAGTGGAAAAACACTGATTTTCCTGCCTAGGTGAGGAAAGAATTTAAGTTTCTAAAAGTGAAACAGCAGTGTGTGTGATTTACACATCATCCCCAAAGAGTGTGTTTGGTTTTTTGAAAACTTTGCTCACACCTTTCTTTCAGACATGAACATTTGGATTTGTGTAATTTTGAATTTGGACCGGGGTGGCACATTTTCTCTCAAATCACATTACTGAGAAATCAAACAGTTTATTTTTGCTATGTTAAATAATGCCTGCAAAACTTTGCCCTTAGGAGTAGCAGTTCATTTTTCTTATGCACCTGGACAGTGCAGCTAGAAACCAGAACATGATGTATCATACAGATGTGGGGGATGAAACAAACCTACCTTCTGTGCCTCAATAATTTCTTTTCCCAAGCTAATGGCATAGCAAATCTACAAAGAAAAAAATACATGTAAAGTTCCATTCCCTTGATTAAGAGTAAACCACACAACTTCAGTGCAGACTTAGTGTTCAAACCAGGCCTAAAAAGCAGAGGTGGAATACTAATTTGCTATGCAAATTAACTACTGGTAAAGAAAACTATCTCGGGTTCAGCTTCAAAGCTCACAGGGGATGGTAAATCTTTGTACTCAGCTTGGCCAGTTTTAGTCACCAGACTTTATTTCCACACTTGAGGGAGTGCATGTAAGTGTTTGTAGGAACGAAAGTTCTCCATCCCACTTATTTCTGTTACAACAGGCAGCAGTCAGTGGTGTTGGCACATATGGCTGCCTTGTCTGTGAAAGCTTCACAGCTGTACCTGTCTCAACATAGTGACATTCCTTTTGTTCATGCTGCTCCTGCACAGCACTTTCCCACCTCTAAATGCTGGGATTAGCAATCCCTTCCTTTCCTCCTTATACTTGCTGCTGCATTATCTGTTCATTTGGTCCCTTTTAGACATAAGCCAGTAAAGGCTTGCATGTTAACACATGTTTTCTTGGCCAGAAATTGAGCTGCTCTTGCTTCTAGAGCACTGTTTCCCAGATGTGTAAGCCAAGAACCCACAGACCTGTTTTCTAAACAAATTATTTTATTAAACATTACACAAACCTTTTCCCCTTCTGTGTTGCTCTCAAAAACATATGCGCTCATGGATTCTTCTCCCAGAGTCTCACTGAGGCGGATCACAAAGCCAATCAGTCTCCTGTTCTCCTGATGGGCAGCAAACTGTGTCACAGTGGTGAGTTCAAACTGGAAAAGTAAAATAAATGATTTATTTGTTTTAACCAGCTCAAGTTAGCAGGTTAGCTCAGGTTCATGTAACTGAGTAGTCACTGCTGTGTGTCACAGTGGTGAGTTCAAACTGGAAAAGTAAAATAAATTATTTATTTGTTTTAACCAGCTCAAGTTAGGTTAGCTCAGGTTCATCTAACTGAGTAGTCACTGCTATGATAGAAAAAGTTACTTACGCTTGCTCGTGTAACTTGGGTTTGAGGATCTATTAACCTGCAATTACATGTAAGGAAAAAAAGAAGAAAATTATTTTAGAGTGATTTCTGGTAATTTCAAGGGCCTTTATAATAGAAAAGCAGTAACTCCAGCAGTTTTATAGATGAGGAAACATATGCACAGAATCAGGTGCTGTAGCTGTGACTGGCAAGATTCAAATCTCAGCCTTGACTCTCACCTGCCTGACAGGAAAAGGTCAGAGCACCTTTCTGAGTCACTTGGAAAGGATCCTGAGTGCATGAGCTAACACAAAATGCAGAGGGACACAAACACACCCCACCTAAAGGGAATGTCTGACATCAGCATATTCTACAGTGACACTACTGTCAAAGGACAGCGTTAGGAAAGAGATTTTACATCAAAACAGTCATTGTTTTGCATCTTTCTTTTTTATCTTTGCAGGGTCTTGTAGCCCCAATACATCCTTTAGATTTTGATAGGACATTCTTACAATTGGTCTGGATGATCATTTCTAGGTACCACAGAATAAGGAAAGAGACATTTCTTTCTAGGTAAGGTGACTCTTGGGATCTTGCTTCCTCAAAGGTTGTGTGTCTTAGAAAAACGAAGCAAACAATACATAATAAATCACAAACTGTATGAAGAGAACAGACTATTGACAAGTTAAGGCTTTTACAGTACCTCAGGTTCTTGCTGGTGACCATGAGGTGGGATTCAGTCATGCGGAAGATGTTGTGAATGGCCCGAGCAGCCAGCACTTGTCTCATGGCTTCGTAAATCACCTCGCACGTCTCGTCGGACTGCACGGCCATGGACCCTAAAAACCGAACCACGAACATCTGCTGCAGCAGGGAATCTGCAAGAGAAAAGCCACGACTTCCTTCACTGTGCTATTTCAATTTTCCAGTAGCTCAAAGTATCAATGGAATTATTTTATTCACTTTGGAAATTCAACAGTAAGCCTGTGGTTGGTGACCGTCATGAGTGGTGGCTTTCTGCCATGAGTCACACAGTGCCCTGACCCAGTTTCAAACTGTGTGAACAGGCAGCAGTGTGGAGGTGGGGAAGGAAGTTACTGCAGTTGCAGTTGGAAGCTTTAGAAGTGTCAAAGTCTTTATGCTTCATTTGATCAGCTAGTAAAATTCCCTTGCCTGTTTAGCTATTGGGTGCATATAAACTGTGGTGAATTTATGACTAGGCACAAGCCTTGGCTTCCATTAAGCCTTTACATTCTTCCCTTTCTTCTATATCCTTCTGACCTTCCATGCAGCTGGGCCCAGTGAGGTTTTCACCAAATCCTTCCCTGCTCCTTGACTGTGACTAGAAGATTTAATGACAACTAAGCAGCCATTATGCAGCAAAGTCATCACTTGATCAAGCTCCCTTTATGGCTGGTGGTGAGCAAGGGAAAGCAGGGTGAAGTTCAGAGCAGTAGGTACTGCTTTGGTTCTGAGAACAGCTTTCTGACAAGGCTGTGGGTTCCAGGCACTGGTGAAGAGGAGAACAGCCAGGGCCAAGTCCTACACATGCTAGTACAGGAAGGTCACTTTATTATTGGATCTGTTACTTCTGCTCCATGGTGTCAGGTGCTTTTCTTAAGAGACTCTGGGTAGGTAAAATCATGGCTGATTTTATCTGGATGAAAGAAGCACTGACCTTCCTCCTCATCTCTGCTGCTGTCTTCAGATTCCCCAAATGGGTTTGCACGCCTGTGAAATAAGAATTAAAACTTGAATTACAGATTCTGGTCCTCACCACTAACAGATGCTGCAATACTTAATCTCGCCCGAAATCAAACTGTTACAGTGATGGATCACTGTCTCTGGCCATACCTGCCACCTCTGTTCTGGTCCAGAAATTCCATAGCAGGCAGTACAATATCAAATTGAATTGGTGTTCCGGGAGCAATGAGTTGTGTGGAGTCTTGAATGCCAGCTGATCCACTGGGAATTATTTTGTCATTTTCCATATTCTTTACAGTCTGGCTGAAATGCAAATGTAGAAAAAAATTATGTTTCTATCCATCAGTGACACCCTACCTTTTGCTCTGGAAGAGAAACAAGATTATTCAAAAATACAAAGCAGGACTGAACCACTATGCAGACATGTAAGATATCTTCCTATTTACCTGTTACTGAGGACCCTAATAAAATCTTTTTTTAAACCTTATTTAGGACAAAAATAAACATTGGTATATTAAACCTGAATACAGATCAGCTCTGAGTGTGGGCTGACTTTCAGCAACAGGTGGCCATTTGTCTCCCTGCCCTGTCTATATTCCCAGCTGCATTACCAGCAGAGTCCTGGACTTGTGTCTACACTTCTCAGTGACAAGCCCAACATCTTCCTAACCCTCAGCCCTGGGCTCAATACAACTGCACACGGTCCCTGCTCCATGCAAGGGAGAACGTTACCTGGGGTGCTGAACTTCATGTTTTTTTCCCAAGCTGGTAATGGGAGTCACTGCTTGCAGGGCTGTCTGATTTAATTTGATTGCAGCTGCCTATGAAAACAAGAC
Organism: Passer montanus; assembly: GCF_014805655.1. Lineage (NCBI taxonomy): Eukaryota > Metazoa > Chordata > Aves > Passeriformes > Passeridae > Passer > Passer montanus. Next base: position 96,041 of record NW_024357170.1, on the reverse strand, counting down.
AGAACAGCTCTTTTAGACATGTAGCTTACCTTACCATGTTGAAGAATAATGGGAGAGCAAGTAGAAGGAATGGACTGAAAGATCAAAACAAGCTCCCACCTCTGGATTGTCAGTAAGGTAGATCTGTCTGGAGATGTTGTTGATGGCACATATCCACTGGAAGGGAAAAATGAAACTGAAGTCTTCAAGCTCACTTGTATGCAAGAATAATAATATTAAGAAAATATTTTTACCTCCTCATATTCTTTCTTGCTTTCTGCTTGAAGAGTTATACCCCTAAAATATAAACACAGTGTGTAAGTGCTAACAGTGGACACCAGGACTGTTTGACTGCAGTGCTTATAGTAATTTCACCAAGCTTTACATCTATTAACTACCAAAGGAACAAGAATCAGGAATAAGCTGCAGCTAAAAGACACCACAAGGTCCATTCAGGCACTTGTGGGGGAGGATGGAAGGTATGCTTTTAATTTGGAAACACCCTTCTGGAAACCCAGAAAAGCTTACTACTACACCAAGCAAGTTTTACAGGAAAGAGTATCTGAAGGGGTAGGTGTGACTGACTGTCCTCAAACAAAACCCGTCTCATACGCTTTGCCTGTAGGAGTAGTGATCTGAAAGCAGTATCTTCTGTCTTCACAGTCCACAGCCATAACAGAGCAGTTATCCAGGTCCTGAATCAATCCTCCAGCTACTGCTCCCCTTGGCTGACACATCAAGTTGCCACCTTGAGTGAAGAAATAGAGTCTTTCCCAAGTTGTAGTCACCAGACCTGTTTTACTGATAAGAAGGTGCAGTGATAAAGACTCATTACTGTTTAGAACTTTAGAAGTACTGTTTAGAAGTAACAGGTATGAAACTGCAAACATGGCCTGATACTAAACAATTTCATGTTCACCCTGGCATTTTTTTAGTGATCTCTGTTAAGAAGAAAAAGAAGCACCTGTTCCTAGACGAAACTAATCCGTAATGAAAGCTGAAGAAATAAATTAATTCCAAACATCCAAGTTAAAAATCGTATCTTCTAGCTAAGGAATAAAAGAGTACTGAGTAACTGACATGAAATACTATGTAGTTTCAGCACAAAGAATCATAATATAAAAAATTATCTACTGCAGTAGTATCTCAGAGTCCATCTCTTGCTTAGCTATAGAGTCCTATTATAGCGTAATCCAGCTTTTGGAATACTAAGAGAAATTACTAGATGTACACTCACAAAGAAAAAAATTACTGGATAAACAAAATAATAAACTGATATTTAATCAATCACATAAATAGGGTTATTATATGCCACCAATATACCCAACTTGTGTGGAAGTTTATGGAAAATTTTATATGTAAAATCTGCAGACATAATTCTACATATGATACACATTCAAAGTTACAAACTTGCATTGTCCATAAGGCTTTTATTTATGTAAAAGAGGTCACTTATGAAAACATATGTTAACTACAAAATATAGCTACTTTTGTAAACACCATATCTCATTTAAGATTTGGGAACAATCTGAACCCAGTCTCATCAGCTTCTAATTTTTAGCCACTTGAATGCAGGAAATTTTTCCTGTAGGTACATTCAATCAGAAGCAAAATTCTGTTTTCAGAAAAATAGTCTCAAATGCCTCTAATTTGGTTAAAGCTTCAAAAATACATTTCCAAAGATGACAGAGGTACTCAGAGGATGAAAAGTAGAGCTACCAAACTGATTTAGGACCCTCAAACATCAATACCTGAGGAGTCTTTATGACCTTTCCCCCAAAAATGTAGCTACTAAACAAAATCAGGAGATAACAACAATCTTCTTACTTTCTAAGATTTAGATAGCCAGCCTTCTGGATGAGATTTCTATTGATGGCAGGTGAAGTTACATCAGAATCTGGGGTGTAAACAGATTCATTAACTGCAATTAAGTCCTGCTGGGATATTCTCATTTTTTCAGCTTCGGCATCCAGCTCTCCTTGTATACTGGAAAAAAAACCACAACACAAAAAGAAACCCAAAGCCATCATTACCCATTTATACCAGGATACAGGTAACATCTGTAAGCCAAAATGAACAAAAACACCATCTGAGATTACCTTGGAGGGTAGTGCAAAGATGGAATTTATTTTTCTAATAGATGTTATAGGAAATACTGTTTTGTGATACTGAGAAATGTTGAGAGAGTTATTTTTTGAGAGACAGCTTCTAAAAGTAATGCTTCTAAGAATTTATACTGATGAACACATACAGACATTGCCCTACTATAATGGCATAGTTCAAAACAGGGTGTACTAGAGGATCTCTTGGCTTTCTCAGAACTGTCTAATGCCTCCAAGGCTGTAACACACAGGAATTCCTGCTTTGACACCACCTACTAACTGGTCATGGATTTTCATGAATTCAGAACAATACAGTAACAAAATCTATAGTTCAAGTCTCACTTTAGCTTTAATTCTTTGTTTATAATACTGTGTTCTGCTTTGGTGTGATGCAGAGAACATCAGGTCTGAAGTAAATTAGACCATATTTTGCAAGCTAATGCCTTTCCACTCCATCACTGAATGTCAGAATAAGAATTATTTAAATTCCATTTTTAAATACAATGGAACTACGCTGTCAGTTTTTACTTCAGTGTTATTTCAATCAATTTTTTGATCTGTCATTTTTGTTGCACCACAGAATGCTTTTGATAAAACATCCCTGGCACCTTTGTGGTTTCTGAGGCTGTATTCCTTTTCCTAAGATGTGCTTCTCCCATCTCCAAGGCAGGAAGAAAAGTGAAGTAAACTTCAGCTCTGAAGTTATATGCATTTGTGGCAATTAGGCCAAGTGGTCACTGAGAATGTGCTAGTGTTAGTGTAGATATCTCTTGTGTTTTTACAGCATTAGCAATATTCACTGTATAAATGAAAATGCTTTTAAATGCCACTAAAATTCTGTAGCTGCACAATGGGTCACATCAGCTTGTTGTTCCAAAAGAACAAATATGCAAGTGAAAAGCTTTCAGCTTGACTAACAAGCAGACCTGACTCACTGAGGCCTTGTGATGCCCAGCACCAAGGAAGGAGAGGAATGGGCAGCACAGTTTTCAGTGGTTGTGCAAACTGAAGTCATGAAACCCTGTCCTGTGTCAGTCATTCTGTGATGCACAGTGCCATTCAGAATTTTACAAGCTTCTCTTTTGGTTTTTCCACAGACATCACACTCCTTTACTAGTTACATTTGAGTTGTACTTTCAAGCTTTACTGTCTGACAGACTTTAAACACAAAAACCAGGCTCAGCAAAATAACTGAGCAGCCTATTTTTGTTTCCATTTACTACTGTACACTGTCCAGAACCCAAATTCATCTGACTGTGGAAAACAAGGGCTTATTCTATGGTGAGGATCCAATGGCAGGACCCTCCCTGTGCCTGTAAGACACAAGTAAGATGCTCCAGACTTTTTAAACAAAAGTCAGGATTTCAATGGCATTTAAAATCTGTCCTCCAGTCTGTACAAATGCTGTGTAAACAGTGTAGAGGGATTTATTTCACAAGTGAGTGTGCAAAGATATATAAGTATAAAAGTACAAAAAGTAAAGAATGATTTAGTGAAATAATCTACTGTACTTGTTTGTAGAATGGTTCTCAAGTTAACAGGTATCCATTATTTAAAGTGCCACCAGAGTGAGAATAAGTAATGATTTGGCTACAGCTTGATATGAAAGGAATGAAGGATTAAAGTCAAGAACTCAGTTGGGACTATATTATCTTTATGAGCCATTCCAACCCCTTAACATTTTATCATTCTATGAATAATATCCTCTCTATTATGCTTACATTTCAAGTGTAAAGTTTATATTTACAGGGACTTAATTATACAGAAACTCTCCACTACAAGTGGAGGATGTGGAGGGGAGGTGTAAGAAAAATTATCACAAAATTAGGAGTACAAAAGCAGTTTACTGAAATTTAAAACTTAGTCAAAGTAGGTTGAACTCACTGGACTAATACAGCCTACACTGGATGCAATAAATATGTTCCCAAGGGTAAGGAGTTTAGTTTGCCTTGTGTAGCTACACCATCAAACACTTTAGGCCCTAAATATAAATACCTATAATTCAGAGACCTTAAGTCTATTATATTAATACTGTTAACCTGTTTCTAGCCCAAATTCCATGCTTTTCTGTTCATGAAGAGACACAGGGATGTAAGAAAGCATGTGAACACTTTACAGTATATAGTTTCTGACTATACTGTAAAAATACTCTCTTCAGTGTACAGACAGCATTTTCTTTTCCATGTACAAACACTTCCTTTCTACCTGTTACTTCAACAAAATATGTCCAACAATGCCATGTAAGCATGGAAGGAATCTCATTAGAAAGAAAAAGAGGCACTCTCTGGTACGTGCTGAAGGTTAGAGCGCTATTGCTCGGACTCCAATGGAATGACAAAAGCAAACAAAAGCAGGAGGTTACCTCTGAACCATGTCTGAAACAGATGACAAAAAGCTGTCCATCCTTTTGGAAAACATCTCTGCTCCTTTCTTAAAGAAGTTGATCTGAAAAATACCAAGAAAAAGGGCACTGAAGATTCTCTTGGCTTTGGCAGACAAGTAGCAGATTGTGGGAGTGTTAACAGTGCTTCCATTATGACTGAACTTTTGGCAGGTGATCAAACACATGGGCAAAACAGCTGCGTTGCCTTTCTTGCTACTTCCCACTTTTGCAACTCTCCACCCTTGCACACACAGATAAGCTACTGGCTGCTGACAGGTATGTTTCCAAAGAACTTGCTAAATGACTCAAATAAGGGCACAGGTAGCTTCTCCCACACTAGCCCTGGGCAGGGCTGGGGCCCGTGGTGTTAGGAACTGCTGTGTGCAATGTCACCCTATCAAAGGGAACGGGACACAAATCATCCATTAGATTTAGCAGGCCAACCTGAACTACCAACTCCACGATGACAGTTTTCAAAGTGCTGTAGCAAAGTCCATCAGCAAAGTGTAGCTGTGCTTGCAGAAGCCTCCAGGGCAATTAGTTGTATCAACTACAGTTTTACCATGGGTTTTGTTCTACTGAAGGAGCTAAAAAAAAGCTACTATGGCCAAAGTGCACATTATGTGATAGAAAATTAATTCTCTTAGCTGGCTCAGCAGGCACACAATAAAGCAAAACACTTGGTGTAGACTTGACCTTGTATTGTCTGCTGCAGGGCACAGCCATCATTAGAGCCTACTGGAAACTGCATGAAACATGGAAACAGATAGGATGTGTGTGCAATTAATTAGGATAAACACATAAAAATCAGTGACCTACTCTGGGAAGAGATGTAAAAGCAAATTCTTGGATGTTAAGCAATTTATTAGCTATTTCATCCACTTTTACTTGTGATTTCACTCCCTTTCTCTAACCTTGGGACCTAGGATTCCCAAGATTCAGATTTCTGAAACCATGTTATAGACCACAGCCTCCCTTTACAAAGGACAGAAAGAATGGCCTCCTAAAGAATGATTTGCCTATTCTATTTCTGAAGCCTGTTTCAAGAGGAAAGAGCTCTAAATTCCACTGATGATATATGTTGATGCCAGTTTTCAGTCAAATGAACCCTCTATTAGCCACTGCTTCTTCCAAAATTTCCATATGACCTACTCATTTGTTGGAAATGTGAAACTGGAGACACATGCTTGAGTAATTAACTAAGAAAATACATATTTATACTGAAAGGCAGTTCACAATATTTAAGCATCAGCTGGCTTCTGGTTATTCAGTCATTCCCATGACAACCTGAGACTTCCCTGTATAAAGCACTGAGATAAAGCAGTTTTGCCAGCTGAAGTATGGGGAAAGAAAGTTCTGTTTGGTTTCCAGTAAAGAAACCAATGCAGTTCTTTCACTTAGGATAATTACAGCAGAGAAGCAGTGTGAACTCCTGTGGTGGGGAAAGTGACTAAATCCTCATTTACTACCTATTTTAAATGAGGCACATGGGCTGCAAATGACAGATGATGCAGATGATGATGAGCCACACTAAAATATCAAACAGAGCACCACATCCATTTTTCCTCTTTTCATAGCCCAGTTCTCATTTTCCAAACACTTTCTTTCATCAAAATCAAAGACCCTTAAAATGGGTAATAGTGAGAATCAAGTGCTGTGTAATACTGGTTGGTTGATCCCCCTGATATGCTGGAGGGTCAGACTTGAGAAATGCTCTATCAAATTGCTGTTAGAATAAAAATTAGAAAAATGATTTTCCAGCCTTATGCTCAATCCTCTCTACTGTTCTGTCCTTCCAGCTCTCCAGAGCTCTGTTCCTCATCGTGCACACTCCTCATTAGTATGCTGAACATTATGTGCCAGGAAGGGAACTGCTACACAGGAGAGATTGTGCAGACTGAGTAAACAGTGGAAGTAAATGCTACTGCATTTAGCTCAGCTGTGAAAAAACTAACGCTGGGCTGATTTTGCATTGAAGTGTATTGGATTTTCATTAGTATCTTTCCTGAATATCTAAACATTCAACTATCTGCCACAAACAAAATCTGTTGTTAGAATCTAGGCAAGCTGAATGCAAATTGTTTCCCCACCACACTCACTGTAATTTGTCAGGTCCCAAAATAAATCCAGAACTACAATGTTTTACCTTTCCCAGGAACATGTCTAAGTGATACAGACACTTTACTGTCAATACCTGTCCCCGTGTATATCCTAGCATAGGTTCCATCATAGCCACTCTCTTCCTGTACTGCAGAGCATTCAGGGCACAGTAATATTGCAAGGATGAAAGGTGCTGCTTTCTTCTTGCATTTGCCACTTCTTTTGCCACTTCTGCCTTAAGCTGAACAAAAAATTATAAAAGAGGTTAACAAAGTGTTACTGTGTATATGGATATATTTACTGATCATCTTCAAATTATTTTTAAATCATCATCTTTACAGAACTTCTCCAGGTTAAAATGAAGGATGAGAAACAAAGAAAGCAAATCTAAAACCCAAGGCAGGTACTTCAGGCCCTTAACTGTCATGATACTAAAGCATTTGGAGTTTGTAGTGACTACAAACTATGTAAAACTACCACCACTAAAAATACGGATCAGATCTCTGTGCAAGAAATTTATTTGCAGCTGAGATCAGAACACAAGTCTGCAAGTGCAGAATTCAGAGGTGAGTAATTCACAGTATGCTATACCACACTGTGCTCCGTAAGGCATTTCCTTTCAAGAACCATCCTGTAGAACAGATTCACTCTCAGGACAGGGCCAGCCATACACTTTTTGACAAAGGGATGTATTTTAGAATAGCAGTCCAGTGGGCAAAGAAGGAGGAATATAAAATAATCCCACCAAGAGAGTTATGTGCACTGTTAAGTGGAATGACAGGCCATACAGAGTAATTGAACAGGAAGGTACATGCAAAGAAATGCAATGCTTTAGGAACAGCAGACACAAGGCTTCATGGCAGTTCACAATGAATTGTGCTCAGTGATACTGCATCACCACCTCAGCTGTACAACACTAGGCCTATACAAAGCTATTTATAGTCACTTGGACTGCCTCTATCTGAAAAGCTCCCATGGATCTGAAGGGCTCTAGTTGAGCACAATATTTCATCACTTGCCTAACTTGGAGAAAACGGGTGTAAGTGCTGAGTTGATGTTTAAAAGCCTTGTGTCTGCTTGGAAACAAATCACAAGTATTCCTGAGCTACTGTGAATTTAAGCAATGAACTCTCCAAAGTTCACAGTGAACAAGGATGTAGACAGAATGGCTGATGAAAACATTCTATTTTCTCTTTCACATTTGTTACCTTTTCATTTTCTTTCCTTTTCGGTAACCTGCTATATTTTGCCATGGACACGTCATGTTCTGTAGACAAGGAATATTTATTTTTTTTTAGAAATGTGATGTGTATCTGCACAGATTAAACATGTCTTCTTTGCTCTAGCAGCTGCATATGAATAGAAACAAAACAGGGACACATACCATTGCTAGCAAGGCCAAAGAGATCCTTCAGCGTGCTTACTTCTGGAAAAGAGAAATCAAATATTCAAAGTAAAACCAGCTGTGAACACTTTGTTCAACTGAGACCATTTATGGCATATTTACTGCCGAAGTCACTCCAGCCCTTCCACAGCAGAGATGTATACATTGTGCCTGTCTTGCAAATGCTAAACCAGATGAGCTGCTAGAGAAATGAATAGGCAGATAGCTAATTAAGGGTGGAGTGAGTTTATTTTATTGAGCAAGCTGTCACTCCAAGAAAGATGCCTTATCTGCCAGTGTCATTTCTCCAAAGAAACCCCATTTCAGTACGTTTATTCTGACAAAAGGCCCGCCACTATCATGCAAGATCAGCAGTCCTGAACAATCTGACAGTGCTTATGTGATACTGAGAAATTTAAGACCCATGGATGTATGAACTAAAGCCTTCTTCCTGTATATGAATGTCCCTCAGTGTGGAACATTTTTGCTAAGCTGCTCTGTGAAAATAAATCTGTATCCAACACACCTGACTGCTGGGTATGATGCTTGCATTACAAATACTGGCCATGAAATTCTGATACAGGTAGAGAGAAGACAGGCTGAAGAGGCACGGTAACTTCACAAGTGTCAGGCACAAGCTACTCTTAGTACCCCCACCAATATATGCTGCAACTGGTAAAATCTCTCTCAAAAAGCTACAAAGAAAGCACATTTACAAGAACAGACATTATGCAACTGTGAAAATACCAAGGGGAAACTGTAGAATGCCATCATGGTCTCTGATTATTTTTAACATCCTACTCATTAATCAGTTTCACTCTGCTTTTTTTTCCCCCAGAATGCTTCATTATGACTCAGATGAAGAAAGACAGAAGATTTTTCCATTTGTAAGTAACTTGTATTTAGAAGTTTCTAAAATATTCAATGTATAGATGTAACAGGATCAAAAGTAAAAACAGTAACACAGTTATTCTTCCTTGCTGCCTTGTGGAACCCCTCTATGACATTCCAGTGTGGCCAGGTCTCCACTGAAAATGCTGTTCTACAGACTGCATCAGAAAAAGTAGATAGAATTTTTAAAAAACTGACATCCAAGGAAGTTGAACAAACTTCAGTTTTTTTGTCATGCAGCAGCTAAAGCTGTGGTTGCAGGCTTCATGTTCATTTTCATGTATTTTTTAATGAACAAGAGGGAAGAATCCATAAATATGGAAAAATAATTACTATCTCTGAGGCAACATGAAAGAGGTGAGGAAGTGTTTATACCATCAACATCTTACCATCCAAATTCTGGTTTATATTTGACAGCATATGATACAAAATGTAGTGTTAACACAGACACCTGGATGTCCTCATAATTTCCAATCAGATCCTATAAGGAACTTAAACCATCACTGCTTTGCTGTAGTCATTTTGTCTCACATCAAAATGAAGTCTGCAAGAAGGACATAAGTGGGACTGCAGAAAGTGAAATGAGCAGTGGGCTTTAAAAAATAAGAGAAAGAAAGAAATGCTGCTGCAAAAACTCACATTTCTGTGGCATAAGTAGGTAAGACTGTCCTTGACCTTGAATTTAAGCTTTTTTATTTTGTGATTACATAAAATTTTTGTGTTACTGCCTTGCTGTTTAAGTAATGAAATCCCAAATTTGTGAAATCAGGTAATTTGCATGGAACTACCCTTGCACGGCAAGGATTTAAAGAGGACTGATTCCTTAAAAAGGAGGGAATATACTATTCTCTGAAGTTAAAAGAACATTCTTGCTTGTGCTTGTCAAACAGCCCCAAACTTCTGAAGTGGAATAAATACTGTTTGCAAGCCCAATTCACTGCTAAATTTCCCTTCTGGGAATTACATCAGTGACTTCAGTGAAACTACACTAGTATAAAAACACAGTGACCCAACAAAGAACAAAGCTGTGTATTTTTAAACTTGCACCATATGGTACATAAAATGTTATGTGGTGAACTTGAACTGGTTTTGTCTGAGTAAGAGCATGCACCTGTCAATGAAATTGAAATAGCAGAAAAAAAACCCCACAAACTTTTCTGTGAATCATCAAAGAACAAATTAATACATGGCATTATGTCTCAGTTTGTGATGAAATAAACAAGAAGGAGCATATAAGGAAATCTGAAACTTAGAATATAATTTACCTGTGAGATCTTTTTCTCGAAATTGTATTATTGGGAGAACCATTGTATCTGCAAGCTGTTTTGCCAGTTCAGAATGAAGAATATTGAGCTGAAACAGAGAACTGTTCTAAGACACAATGTACATAAAAAACCCCAAACCACAGAGAACATCAAAACACACCAGCCACTTGTGTCCAGTGGATATAATGTACTTCAATGCTTGAAATACACTTCTCATGGTATCTGAGACAGATGGGGATGTCTCCCTAAATGCTTCATTCCGGCCTGGTATTTCCCAAGGATCCAAGAACTTCTCAGTTCCCACATAATGGATTAGGCCAATTCACTTGACCATTAATTCTAATGCTTAACCTAACGGGATTTAAATTATCCTTTATTAACCTGTTTTTGTTAAGTCTGAATGCCATGGAGTTATAGCCCCACCATCACAACTACAGTGTCTTTCCATGAACAAGGGTCAACCAGGACACAATCACAACAGGGGGCATGCAAAACAAAAGGTCCCATTCAAATATTTTTCCTTAATAGTAGTTTGTATTTTGTATGAAGTACCTTCACTCCTGTTTGTGTGTTTCTAAACCTCAGCACACAGCTGTTTTAAAGCACCCATGTGGACCATTTAGGATGAAGGCAGGCAAGGCTCTCATGTCAACAGTGGCCTGCTAAGAATACGAGATGTGTGCAGGTAGGACAGCTATCAATCCCACTGCAGGAGCACCAGGAAGGTGCCACACATTGAGGTGACCTCCTGCCTGTTTGCTCAGTGTCCTGGATACCTCCAGGCAGCCTCAAGCAGGTAAGGGTGAACTGAGGATTTCCCACGAGACAATACAATTCAATGCTGACAGAACAGACAACTAAAACAGGAACAAGGGAAGCTAACACACAGAAAAGGAGGCCAAGGAATGGAGCAAGTTCTCCTCAGGGAAAATGTGACTGACAAAACTGAGCAGCTACTTTCAGCTTTCTGCCCCCAAACAGCACCATTCTCTTGAACCTGGGAAGGGGAAAGCTCTTGTTTTGATCTATTTGGAGCTCACATAAGCAATTGCAAGACTTGTGATAAAAAATGCTCCTTTCAAGCATCCTGAGAACACACATGCAACAAGAAAAGCCTAAAAAAGAAGCAAACCTTTGGGATTCCTCTTACTACATCCTCAGAGTTATCCATGGGCTCTAAAATTTTTTACTTACTTTTTGTCCCACAACCCTCTCCCCTCTCCCAAAGAGCAGACCAAACAGTACAACCTTTTGCCGCCTTAATCAAAGTTGGAAGTAGACAAACAAGAACAGATTTTCTGATGGCACAGCACTGCTCACAGCAGAGAGTGATATGATGAAACCTAAGCAAGAAGGACCTAGATATCAAGACCATACTGAAATTTTATATGGGCAGGTCTACCAAAAGCATTTACAAACACTTCAGTACTTAGTAGAAACCTGGAGGGCATGGGGGTATTCACTGCACACAGATTCACTGTCTTCACCTCACAGTACTGCAGCCTTCCCCAGACATCTCTGGATTCTGCATGATCTCACAGCAACTGAACTGCAACTTTACCAATTCACAGCTGCCCTGCATCCATACCTAGCAAGTTTTGGCTCAAACTGCAGCGTTTAAAGCTTAGAAACGTATCATTTTAATATGGAATTATGTAAAAGATTGCCCTAGCCTAGATGACACATCCTGCTTTAGTCCCTCTTTAAGTTCCCCTAGGAAATTCAGCCTTGCTCTGAGGACAGAACATGGGATGAAGCCACAGAAACACCTTCAACCATTACAGAAGGGTGGTATCAAACTTCTTTATCCAAAATTAAACTACTCTAAAACTCAGGCACAATCTAGCCTTCAGTGGGAAGGCTCTGAATCAAAAGGAGAGACCCAAAGAAAAAACACTAATATTCTGTATGGTAAAAAGAGAATATTAGCAATTCAAATTACCTCATCCACAACTTTTGAAAAATAATGGAGGGTGGATATCACTTCTTCATCTCCTTTACCTAAGGCAAAATGCTGGAAATATAAACACACATTTGGTCCATAAATTAGTAAAGACGAAAATAAAATACAATACATGTTTTACTACAAATCTAATGAATATTTCTACAAAATGCAACAAATGCTAAAATAAATGTAAAACCAGATGATCATTAATATACACTCTTTTACGCTGCTCTTCTTGTATTAAATGAATGGATTTTGAACAACACTTAATTCTTATTATATTCATTTTCAAGTCATAGAACTGGAACAAACTGACTTGTATCTTCATAAATTTATTAACTCAGATTTTGTACCTTTTTGGGTTTTTTCTAATGTGGTTCTTTTATTTTTTTAAGATTCTCAGAAATGACCCAACTCCCTTGAACATCCTGGGGAAAGTCACAACTGCCTTCACATGAAACCAAGTAAAGCAAATGCCCTGAGCACTTCCAGAAAACACAGTTTAGAGACTTCTTCACAAGTGCTGAGGCAGAGAAGAAATCAAAGTCATGTGTTGAACATACCTGCTTTTCATAGGCAAGGAGCTGCTTCGAAAGCTGTTGTGTGGCAAGACACATTTCATTCTACAAACAAAAATGACATGTTAATAGAAATAATGAAAGGTCCCCAGTGCTGCTGTTACCACTACTTTGTTAGCAACTTCTTGACTGAATCTGAAACTGCTTTGACAAACATTCAGTTGTGTGCAAACAGCTAGTTCCAAAATACCTGCAGACGTCCTGCTTTCAGTTAGGATAGAGTTAATTTCTTCTCAGCAGCTGTTACAGCGCTGTGTTTGGGATTCAGAGTAAGAATAGTGCTGAAAACACACTAATGTTTTGGATTTTTTGTGAAGTCATGTTTATCCTAAGTAAATGATTTTTTTCCTTGTCCTACACTCAGCCAGTGAGAGAGCACGCAAAAGAAACTGGGAGGGAGCACAGCTGGGACAGACAACCCAAAAGGACCAATGGGATATTCCACACCATGGAACATCATGCCCAGTAAATAAACTGGGGCAAGTACCCTAAAGGGAGGCCAGTCTGGGTTCAGGAAGGGAGCTCTGGCATCAGTTAGTGGGTGGTGAACAGCTGCAATGTGCATCACCTTTTTTTTTCCTTTTTATTACCATTATTATAATTTACCATTATTATTTTACTTTATTTTCAATTATTAAACTTCCTTTATCGTAAAATACAAGTTTTACTTTGATTCTCCTCCATATTCCACTGGGGTGAGGGGAAAAGAAATGTGGTTGAGCAAGCCCCACAAACAGGGCTGGCAGAATTTCCAGCTGGGCTTAAACCATGACAACAGAGAAGCAGCAGTAGGAGGTACATACTTCACATCTACAGTTTAACTACTTTGAATAGAGCTAAGATTTGGGCATTTGGTTCTAGGCTTGGGTTTCTCCCCATCACAATAATATAAGAAAACTAGAACAACCTCAAAGATGTAAGCTGCCATATCAGCATAAGAATGTTTCATACAGGTTAATAATCTCTCCCCAAAACTTACATCAATAAAGTGAACCAGAAGATGTGCCTCATAATGCACTCACACTTAGGGAATGTACCAATGTAATTACAGCACTTTAAGTGGCTACAAGAGCACAAACCAGCACATCTCTCTTTTCCTGAAAGTACACACACACTTAAGATGTGCTTACACCAGGTGAGATTTGTAGAGCAGTTGTGTAATTTTACCTGACAGCTGGAAAAACCAGACAAGCACTTGGATATGTCAATCTTTAATCAAGGTATTCCTAACACTAGATCAACTGCTCTGTCCCTGATCTGTTAATGAGGACTTAAAACAAGAATAAAAGAAAAAAGGGAAGGGGGTAACTGACATCTGTCTTAACCCCTATCAGATCCTTCTTGTCCTCAGAAACGCAGAGAACCAGTAACTTTAAATTTAATTTTAAACTTAACAAACTATTCCTGTCTTCAAATATATGGAGAGTTTGTAAAACTAGGAGCAGATCTCTGAACTGCTTCAACAGAGCCCTTTTTACTAGGGCTGATACAGAAAACCATTAAAACTAGGACAGAGCTTGTGTGCTGATTTATTGTCCCTTGTCATCCTGAGCAAGCAGAGCCCAGCACAGTGAACTATGTGGGCCAGAGACCCTGAAACACCCTCTGCTTTGGCCTGCTGTCACCTGTGACATACTGCATTACAGCCTGGTGCTTCTGCTCAGCCTCGGCACGCCAGGAATGGGGGTGCACAGGGCAGAAGGGCCCAACGTTCAGCCAGTGTTAAAGGGTGCTCAAGTGCTCAGGGGAAAAATAAAAAAGCCAAACCAAACCAGTCACTGCATGTTAAGACAGGACAGGAAAAGCTGAATGAGGTAATTTTGACCATCTGAAAACACCATGGTGATAACACTCCCAGGCAGGAGGATATGGCACAGCAGAGGCTCCTGAGGTACCAATAGGAGTTCAGAGCTAAGATAATGTGGGCCCATGCTCAGATCATGCAAACCCCATGACTATTCTCACTTCACAGTGATGGATTAGTCTTATTTCTTGTCTCGGCCCAATTATTAATAAGCACATTTTCACACAACAGTAATGCCAATGGTTCCTGTAAGATTTGCAGGAGGTTTTACAGATTTCGTAGTTTTTACAATGAAAAAGCTTTACACAAACACTTGGTATTTAAGTATTTCCCAAGCTAGAGGATGGAAAAGGATGTTCTGCCTTATAATAAAAACAAACCCTGTTAAGGGGTCAGACATGGATAGGAATGAGGCTTAATTATCTGTCCCCAAGCAGTAAGAACACCAGAGAGACTGTGCCACCTTCAAAGTGGGAGCTAGCAAGCAATGAGTTTATGACAGGGAGGACAGGACTCCCTGCAAGTATACAGAAGATATTTAAAGGGTTTGTTTGTATTAATGTGGGAGGAAATTCATATTACAAAAAACAAGCAGAAGTTCTCAGACCTGGCATCTTTTTCATAAACACAATCTCAAAGACAGTCTTCTTGCAGTTCCTACCCAGCTCTAAGTCCTCACACAACAACTGTGATGCCACCTATAAACTGTACAGCTGGATCAGGATGAGAGAAATCTTTAGAAATAAACCAAGTATCAGAAACATGCCTCTTTTCCCCATTTGTTTCAATTTATTTATTCCTGCAAAGTCTGCAGTTTCGTGATCTGCTCTGAATCTGGAAAAGACATGCTTCTGGCCTAAGTCTGCTAACACTACAAGAAGCTTCAGAATAATGGGTTGATACAAACAAAGAAACAAAATCCCCATATCCAAAGTCACCCTGTTCTTTTATGTTCACCATCCACAAAGCTTATACCAGTTTGGTTTTTAGAATCAATCCTCAATTTCTTCACTTAACATTCAAAGGGCATCACTACTCATCTGCATGGGGCAGTTTGAAGATTGGCAGTGTAAAGAGGTGTGTGGAATAAGCATCTTCCAGGGGTCACCACTCCCCAGGAGTGGTCTCCAGTATGTGACAGGATAATGGGAGAACACAGAAACCCTGAGGATCTCAAAGGGGTGTAAATGAACAACACCTTACCAAGTACACAACCAGGTGACAACAGTTCATTACAGACCCCAAGCAGGCATTCGTAGTTTATTACTCCAGATACAGAACAAATTGAGAGGTGTGCCTGACACAAAACTTACTTTGGGATTTTAGGCTGATTTGGGGACAACAGTTTCATGTATTACTAACAAACCACTGCTGCCAGCTGGTCACATTTTTCATTTATTGGCTCAGTTCTTTGTGTCAGACCAAGCTTGGTCTTTGTGTCAGAACCACAAACTTGTTACTCAATCTCTACCCATGTGGAAAAGTTAACCCTTGGTCCTTCATCCTCCCTCCTAACACCTGCCAGACTCAGTTCCCATTAGAGGTACAAAATTATTCATTGTATCGTTTGGGGAAAAAAAAACCAAACAAAAATCAAAACAAAACAGACACACATCCAAAAACTGAAAAAAAAAAAAAATTAAGCTAGCAAGCTGAAACACATTCCATTGCATAAGGAACAGGAAGCAAGTAAAATGCTCTGCTGACCTAGTGGTAATACTGCACTGCTAAGCAGACTAATCTGGGAAAGTTTGGTTTAATCCTCCTCCCATTTCTTCCTAATCAGCCTTTCCCCCTCCCCCTGCCCTGCTGCCATTCAGTTCCAAGACTCAGAAGTTATTTGCATTGCTTCATTTGACAGATCCACTAAATCCAGGCAAATTATTTTAACAGGTTTTAATCTATTTCCAAGGCATTTTCCCATGGACACAACAACATTGATTTCCTTTGTCCTGAAGTGACTGCAATGCAATACACCATTGCAAAAGAAAAACTACAATACATGTCCTGACTCTACATCTCTTCCATATTATCCTGACATTTCAGAATTCATCCCACATTTATGGAGTATGGCACCTATTAATGAGATGATATATCAAGCAAAAACTCAAAAAAAAAAAATCCTGAACAGAAAGTGAAGCTTTCTAAATGAAGGCAAACTTAACCAGCAGTGGGCCTTGCAAATAAATTCATTTGCACTAGATGGTTTTGCTTAACAGGTAAGAAATCTCTGCAGCATTAATATAAAAAAGCACAGCAGAGGGAAGAAAAAAACATATGTAAATAAGTATAATTAAATCAGTAGTGATTACAGATGTGCTGACTATTTTTCCCCTTTTCTCTAACCCTGGCTTGCATGATAGCCCTAGGAATAAATTTCTGTAAGTCCAGTTCAAATGGATAAGATAATGAAAGTGGGCCTTGATTCTAGCATTAATCTACCAGAAATTAAAAACAGCTAGTTTGAAAAATACTGTTTAATTTTCAAGTTACTTCAATACTTGATCCAGCCTTCAAATAAGTCAGTGGGGAAAAAAAAAAAGTCTGTCTTACTTTCTAAGCTAGTGCCCAGAGTAAAGACATGTGGTTGATTCCACCTTCTTTATTATCACTTTTATTCACTACACTATTCTTATCATCAGAAGATACTGATTCTTCTGTAACAAAATATCCATGCCATTTACAATTTCCCAGTGAGGCAGTCCATCCATTTTTAGGATCTCTCTATTTTTCCAAAATAAACTCTGAGGACTAATCTGCTGAAATCCAAAGATATTTCTGTAGACAGTTGTCTAATAGACTACAGATTTGAGGGCATGTAAAGGATTTAGTCCAGCTATAAATTAACTTCTAAAGACACAGAACTATTCCAGCACACCCAGTTCAAATCCCACTCTAATGAAGCTTTCTGCAAAGCAACTTTCCTACTCCAGCTACAGCTGGCATTTTTTGAAACTGCAAGTAACTATGACACAGAACTGCCAAAGGCTGCTTCATATAAACAAGCAAGACACTGGTAAAGGTATTTATCCATGCACTCTGTGTGTGCAGAATGACACATAATAAATTTTGGCTTACATCTGGGAAAACTTAATGCCTCATCAAAGAGAAAAAAGACCCAGATATGTGGTTGAAGCAGAAGACCCAGGAGGTAGTTGCAGCCTGTCCATCCCTTCAGAACCAGGCAACACATTTACCTTTAAAATCAGGCACAGCACAAAAAGAACTGGGTCTTGATACAAGAGTTTTATGCAGCTCCATTTACATATGCTTATCTTCTGACAAAACAGAATTATCCAGCAATCTAGTAAATGGCACAGTCCTACAGGCTTAGGTTTGCATACTAAATGGCTTGGAAACATGAACCCAGGGTTGCAGAAGCTAAGCCTCACCAGGGTGCTCAGGCTGCACAGCACTTTACAAGATCAGGCTAACATGGCTTGCCCTGGTGCTGATTCACAGCATGGCATCCCATCCTAACAAATGGGAACAGCTCAGCAAAGGATCATCCAATAGCCTCAAGGAATAGAAGCCACCAGTCAAAGCTCTGCTGAAAAACACCAACAGCAGCTACAACAGGATGGTACAGAAAGAATCTCTTCTGTCAAAACAATTACTATCAGCAGGGTATTCATACATTTATGGTGCCTCAGATTCCCAGATCCTCCTTAGCACAATGTTAACCTGTTTCCAGGCACAGTGAAAACTCTCCCGTGCCTTTATAGATACATTAGTTCTCATGTGGTAATCTTCTGCTTATCTCTGTCAGCAATATATGGTGAATAAGCCTCAAGAAGGTAAGGTGCAAACTTGCAAGTATGGAATAATAATACACACAGTATTTCACAGAAGTCAGTGATGACAATTGTAGTTTATTGCAAATGTTTCTCCCATTCTAACACTCTGCTGAAACTTCTCTATGTTGAGTTAGAAGTTTATAAAATGGTAAATTAATTTTTATTCCATCAAAATGTTTTAGGGAAAAAATGTTCTTATAATTTGAAAAGCCAATACAATTGCTCCCTTAGACATGAAAACAATTAAAAGAAAAAGTGTATCAGTGCTTGCTTGCTAAATAAGCAAGAACTCTCAGCACTTGGGGTTAGCTATGCAACATAATAAATATGAAAGTCCATGCATAACCTAAAGAGCCTGACACCCAACTACTGAGTTACAGCCTCCTGAAGGCAATACACAGGAAAATCAAACAAGCAGCACTGCTGAAAAATACAGACATGAGGAATCGTGAATTTGCAGAGAAGTAACACTTGTACTACTTAAAAAATAGCTTGACAGATTCAAGCTGTCCTGACACCCATGTAATGTACCTATAAACCAAGACTATTCCGTAACTGTCAAAAGGTTCTCTAAGAGTCTGGATGTAAAAAGGCAGTGAGCCATGGTGGCTGTAGCTGCTTTGCCTGTGTGCCTCTGAAATCACAAGAGAAATGCTCACAGAGAGGGAGATGCTGAACAAGATCATACTTCACAATTCCAATGCTGTTCTCTCTCCAGATATATTGATAAAGACAACAAGTGCTTCTTTCTACTCCTCTTTTGACATCACTGCCCCTCTATCTAGACAGGTTTGTCAGGACTCATGAGATGAAATATCTTTACTTTACAAAATACTGCATCTTACTCTCCTCTGATCTGCGCAACTGTTCATCCCTTCTAACAGTCGGCAGAGACACAAGAGTCTCCTAAGAGTTTCCTAAAGGCATTTTGCTTCAAGTGAAGATTCCCGGCTCAGCCACTTCTAGAGCATGATGAAGAACTGGAAATGACAGCAAAGCTTTGAAAACAATTTCCTATGACAGTGGTCAGGAAGGTAAACAGTGGTCAGGAATGGGCACATTTTGCTCATTCATTATTGCAAGAGCCTCAGCATTGTAAATTAAGCAAAATAAATTTTCTAACAGTTGTTGCTTGCTGCTGCATTATAATATTGCTCAGGTAATAAAACATCCAGCCTGACAAACACAACATTCACAGAAATCAGCAGTAATGCCAGATACAACACCAGGGCTTGCACACAAGAAGGAAGTGCTACAAGAATAAACTCTGTAAGGAAGATCTCCTGTATAAGACCACTGCTGTGGTACTATTCCAGGGTACTACAGCACAGCTGGGAGATCTACAGCAGGAAGTATAATGTGTACTCACACGGGTGTGGTTTATTTGATGAATATAAAAATGCTTCACTGTGCTTCACTGTGCTTTAATCACATTGGTTTGCCAGATCAACCAAGCCTCACTCCTCCAGTGCTACTTTTGGGTTCTGTAACTTGTCCTTAATCAGGGCATCAGGGCAACCTCACTCCTCCAGTGCCACTTTTGGGTTCTGTGACTTCTCCTTAATCAGGGCATCAGGGCAACCTCACTCCTCCAGTGCCACTTTCGGGTCCTGTGACTTCTCCTTAATCAGGGCATCGCACGCTGCATCTGCCTTGAAGCATCACAGCCTCTTTTGCACTAAAGAGACTAAAGAGTCACCACCTGATCCCATGTGGTGTGGGTGTCCAAGGAGGTGAGAACACTGTCCTCATCCTGCAGGGCAACCAGAGGTTTGTAAAGCACTGACAGCCTTGCAGCCAAGGCAATCTGCTACCCATGCATCTCCCAGCTGCAGCCCAGGCAGCAGAGCCACTGCTGCACAGGATGCTGCACATCCCTCCTTACTCTCTTTTTAAAGTCCTGCTCAAACACATGTAAATCTGAAAAGATGCTTAAAAGGATTCCTATTTGCCTAAATGTTTTTTAAAAATATGGGCAAGTATTTCTTTTTCACACTCCTTTCAAATGCACTGATCCAAGTGCTTAAAGCAGTTTAAGCTGTCACTTAACAAATTTAGTGTGGTGCTCCACACAGAGCAGTGTTTTGGCACAGCTATAGACAGCTATATGAATATATCCACACAGTTAATTAACAGCATGCAGTTGGTACTAATTGCTACTCCCCTGAGACTCTGCACTGAATCTCTTCAGAACCTTTAACTATTGTTATTTGATCACAAGCTACAGTGGTTTGAATTACACAAAAATCTGAGTTTTCATCACAAGAAACACGAAATTTCTAGCAAGCTAGCCAAAAAAAAAAGTCTTGAAAACATGGTTAAGTCATCTGGGAAATGTTAAAGTTCAGAAAAATTATGGAAGAAAACAAAATTAACATTTTTTAAACTTTTGTAAGTGTTTTCAGGGGGCATAAACCCTTAATTTTCAGTACTGGAGACTAGTACAACCCACTGATGCTTTGTCTGGCTGCCTTGACTGTGATCCCAGTTATTTTATGGCCATTGCTTTAAAGTAGGTCAGTAACTGTAATTCCTATCTTACAGACACAGAAATCAGAGGAGGAGATGACAATGACTTTGCAAAAAGAAAATTTGACTTTGCAGAGACAAAATTGAAGTCATGAAAATAAACAGGCAAATTTGGACTCGGCTTCTCAATACTCTCAGCTTTAACAGGATTGGTAACACCTCCTAATATGCTGCTATTGAGGCCCAGATAACACATCAACAAAAGTGCTTTTTCTCCCAAACAGTGATTAGGCAGCCAAGAAATACCACACATATTTTTCTTAACTGTCCATAACTAACTTTATGTTTAGTAGGCAATTCAGTATTACCCTTCTAGTTCTACATCTCAAAACTGCTTCAAACTCCAAAGACCTACTTTAAAGAATATATCAAATATTCACAAGCTACTGAACATTTACATCAAACTAAAGTAGTGTTCAGGACACAAGTGGAGAAAAAGTGCTGGAAAAATGAAGTAGACTCAGTAGGACTGCAAAACAGTGATGGGTAAATGTACTGAGACAATGAGAAGAAAAAGGAAATGTAATTGTGGCGAAACAGAAATGGAGAAGTCTAAAAACCAAGATGAAAAGGAAGAGGCAAAGAAAAGCAAAAACAGTGCTTTTTCTTGAATCACATAGAGCAACCACTTCCTAAAATCCCATCCTAAAAGGTCAGCAGCAGCGGAAAGGGACATGCAGCCCTCAAGCTGGACATTAAAAATCAGATTTATCTCCTGATTCCCTTCTTCATCCTTTTCAATCCTATCCAGTCTTTGCTGTCAGATTCCTACCACACAAGGTGCCCACACTCTTTGTTACTCTTAAAGCACAGTGACTCTGCCAAAATGCCTATCCCTGACTTTCAGTGTTGATTTCATGCCATCTCTCAAGCCCTCGGCCATGCCCTGCATCATTTCCTATGTACCTAAGCTGTGCTGCAAACCTCTGGCTGCTCTTCATTTGCACAACATCCAAGACGTGAAGACTTTGAAGCTCTCCAAAGCTGGATCTTCCAGATGTAGGCAGCCAGATCCTGGGCAAATGGTTCTTCCATGTCAAACTATCAGTCACCCAAAGAGCAATCCCACCACATGGACGCATACTTGTTTATAGCAAGACTTACAGCTGAACTGATTTCTAATAATGTAGGGATCAGGCACTCTCCAGGGAAATTCAAAATACCCCTGAGCTCTTAACCTCTCTGTGGGCTCTGATTTACTGGTTTAAGAATAGAAAAGTTGTTTCTAGTGAACTCAGGAATTTAACCTACATAACTATTTGCAAAACTTCCATGAGACATCGTGTATGTCTTTAAAGACCCAGATATGGCATTTTGAAACACCTAATTTTATGCACATGGGAATCAGCTTCACTGAAAATCACTCAGATTTACATTTTCCAAAGCACTGGATATAATTTCTCTTACAGATTTTACCTTCAAAGGGATTTAGTCATCTAGGTCACGTAAACACTCTAGAAAATGTTATTTTTTCTGCTCCTGCTCATTTTTTTTCACAACTACTCTAGGCACTTAACTTTAGTATGAACCAAAGTGCACATCTGCTCTGTAATCAATGGACATGGGCAGTTCCCTCCATGAGGTGAGTCACAGCATCAAAGTCAGGTGCCTAAAGTCAGTGTGCAGACCTGGGAATCGTGTCTGCATTTGGCAAGCAATTTTGTCAAGGCTGGCCTCCCAATGTACCATAAGGTGAGGACACAGCACAGTTTTACTCTGATTAATTGGTTGCAAACAAAGTAAATAACTTTTTTTTTTAATGACTACCACTTTTCTGAGCATCAGGCAGGAAGAGGTTGAGCTATCAGAGGTTTTGTCAAGGCTGGTCTCCCAATGTACCATAAGGTGAGGACACAGCACAGTTTTACTCTGATTAACTGTTTGCAGACAAAGTAAATAACTTTTCTTTTTAATAACTACTACTTTTCTGAGCATCAAGGCAGGAAGAGGTTGAGCTATCAGATGAAAAACACCCACAACTCCTCTTAAACCACAGAAAGAACATGTACTTAGTAACTCTAATGTAAATAACAGCACCATAACAGCAATTTATCTTCTAATCCACATTGAACAAAAGAAATACAAATAAAAAATTACCTGTGCACCGTAGACTCGTTGCATTGCCTGAAGCAACTGGTTTGTATATTCTGTAAGGGTTCCTGCATCTTCTTCAAAGACACTGAGCAAAGAACGAGTCTTCAATAAAAGAAAAAAAGCAAAGTTTTCAGTCCTAAGTAGAAATATCAAAAACAATCAAACAACTACAAAGAGATGGTAGTAAAAAGCAATCAGAAATAATATGCCCTTGACTTGCACGATTCTGTTTATTCAGAATCTCTAAACATGTGGAAATAGGTTCTTTTATTATGGATAGTAAATTGAGGCACAAGGATGTAAACTAATAAAATGCTACAGCCACATCCCAGCTCCCAGGCTCTTGCTCCTACTAATAGACAGTCCTTCCAACATAATTAGGAATGTAAAAAATCCTGAATATCTTCCTGCTGACGACAGTAATTCAAACCATGTTAAGGACTGGGGGTCAAACACCACTGCTTGCTCACTTTACTTCTCCAGTGTCAGACTGCATTGAAAGCACCTCTTTCCACTGAGATAATTTACACTCTGTTATTCACTCCCCACTGTCTTGAGCAACTCTTAAGGGGCCCTGGCCAAAGCAAGCTGATGTCACTGGACCAAACAACTGAGCGTTCATCTCCAAGAGGCACACAAGGATACACCCACTCAGAGATACCCTGCACTTTCTTCACTCTGCTAACTCATCCTAGCCAGCAAGCAGGAAGGGGAAGGAAGAACTTGTGTTATCTTAAAGACACAAATAAATTCCCTTGGTTTCTTCAGGCGGAATTGTCAGGAATAAAGAATTATGTTGCTGACACAGCTCCTGAGATGGGATAAAAACGATACTTCAAAATAATGCTGGGCTCCAGAATTTGCTAGATGTTTACAATAATTAAAGAGGAAAGACTGTCCCTTTAACAAACTCATGATCCATACTTAGTCTTAGCTTTGATAAATCCAATCTATTTGAGGCTAACTGGAAATGTCTCTCCATCTGTACAGCTAACTCATATGACATTAATGAGCTTCATCTGCTGACATGAGTGGCATACATAAACTCCAGTACTTTCATAGACATGTCAGTCCTGTAAAAGAGCAAGGCCTTTATTTATCCCCCTCTTACAGGAATCTCTAATGTACCTGAAGTATCCAGATTTGAATTTGGGAAATTTATTTTCAAAGTTTTAAGATACTCCACTATTTTAACAGAAGGCACATGCATTTTTCCAAGGCATTTTTTCTTCTCTGCAAAACTCTCTGCCCAGACTTTCTTTGTTCTGGAAAACATAACACCAGCATCCTTCAAGAAATCCTGGCCTATGATTAATTATCATTTCATCTCTGCTGAGAAGTATCCAAGCCAGAAACTAGTGCTGCTCAGTGGTTAAAATACATGACCTGGGAGTCAGTCTTTGGATTTTCTTCAGAACCTTCCTCCTCTGAGTACCTTCAAAAGCTTTCAACAGTTCCCTTGGCTGATGTGCTGAGCTGCTACAACACCTCCTACCTGAGAGATGCTGGCAGTTTGGGAAGCTAGTTTGAGATCCTAGCATGTAAGTGAATATGCATTACAAAGTATTATTCTCAAATAAGGTGAACATAAAAACCAGAGAATGGAGAGAAGTCCAAGTCAACGAAATTGATACCAGGATCCCAAATGTTTAAAGCACCTTTGTACAGATTTCCCTGTAAGGACAGTGGCATGATTTTGAGTTTTCCACATTAACATATCATTTCAGTAACTGCAAACATACTGATTTTCAAAAATATCTGGTTTCAAATGTTTTATCTCCAACAATATAAAGCAAAATAATGTCAACAAACTATTTTACATCTATGCAGTGCTCAATTTGTGTTACAATGGCACCTGTTTTGCGTTACAATGGCACACGAAAAGCACAGGGTACAAAGATAGTTAAAAAATAAATCTGGGGAAAAAAATTATAAAACTTGACACAATGTTTATCAAGCCAAATCTCAAAGGTTATAAAGAAATTGCCTGAAGTAGGCTACAAATCACACACTTCTGCCTGCTGGAAAAGGTTCCCCAATAGAGGGGAAAGCTGCATTTGTAAATTTTACTGAATTTTTGCAGACTCAGATTTTTCATTTGTCTAAATATGGTTTGAAGCAGAACAGCTCCGGGAACCAACTTGTGAAAGTCTTGGCCTCTGTTATTAGCACACTGTTCAAAAATAATAAAACCAATAAATTATTCAGACAGTTTGGAAGTTATTCTTGGAAACTTTTACATTTAACACCATATGAAATCACTGTAACAAAATACCAACATGTATGTCTTTTTTTTGGTGCTGTTTTGACAAATTTTGGAATAGCAGCTAATTCTGCCGAAATAAACTAGTAATCCAAATACTAAGCTAACATTTAGGAGGCTCCATTATTCACAACATTATCTCAGCTTCTGGAAGGATAGGAAACAATTTTCTAGTTTCATGTAAGTACTTCCCTTGATTTTAGCATGACTGCTGAAATAAATTTTTCTCTATTTTGTAGCCAAATTTTTCTTTAATTTGTAGTCAAAATTAAGACACTTCTTATGGCCTCTTTCAGCTACTGTCTGGAGACAAATCAAGATAAAAGTACTGTACTGATGGGGAGAGATAAATCAAGTTCCAGAAACCTGATGAAGAAATAACTTTGGCCTAATTCTCCTCGGTCTTGCATGTAAATCACATACTTCCCACAGATTATACAAAGTGAGGTTACATCCTCATTTCACCATCCCTTTGCACTCCTGTGACTGCACAGAGCAGGAGAGAATAATGCTCCTTCTTGCAGAAGTAACTGATCCTTTGCTGCTTATTTCTGTGGAACAGAGACTAACTTTTTGCTTTGATTTTGTGAATCTAAAGCTCTCCCCAGGGAAAAAAGTAATAAAAATATAAAAGACTGAAAAAGCCCACTCCTGCTTCCTTGCATAAAAATAATATATTTCAGCAACACCGGGCCATTATAAAAATTAAACAACGTCCCTCCCTCTGAAAGCTGTAGAGCTTGAAGAAAAAGCAATGTCCAAATCAGGGTAAAACATCCTGGCAATACTCAGGTTTATGCACTGCCTGGTATTTCAGTGATTGCAAAGGACACCTTGACAGACTTCATTTCAGGACACAAGAAAGACAACTACCTCCAAATTCAGTTCAGTGCATTGTTCAGCTGCTTTCAGTCAGCGCTGCATTTTTAATCATTGAGAGAAGTGTTGACTGAAGAGGTAAATTAGTTCACTTCTCCTGCATGTCAATTTCTTCAGCTTTAGGAGGCAGTGGGTATTTTAACACTAAAAACATTACTAACTACCCGTAATGAATCTAGTACGTTCTGGTAAACTGTGGAACACAAAAAAGGTCAGGCTGGTAAGGAACTCTGCAGGTCACCTTGTCCAAACCTGCTCCAAGCAGAGCTGACTTTGGTGTAACATCACATTACTGAACACTTCTTCCAGCCCAGAGCTTAAAATTCCTAAGGATGATTGCAAATGCGCCACATCAAAGAGATGAGGGAAATCCTTCTTACTAGAATGGGATTTCATGAAATTACAAAAAAACAGGATAAAATGAGGCAATTAAGATAAGACCCAAGGCTCATTACGTCCTGACAGGTGCATTTACAGACTTTCCTTCAAAACATCTCATGACAGACTCTGTAACACCTTGCAGTAATCTCCTCTACTGCTCACCTATTCATTCCTCCTCCTGATCCATCAGCAGACGAGTTAGGATTACAACACAGGGTTACCTGGGAGCTGCACCCATAGTGATCCACCCTGCCCTCATTTGTTTATTCCCTGCTTCACCAACCACTTCTGTATCTCACTCTGCACCATGCCTTGTCCCCAAGCACACCTTCCGCATCTCTCAGTGGAATTTCCATTCCCTCCCCTTCCTATTACTTCTCTCTTCCGCTCAACCAGCCCCTGAACACATGGAGACATGGCATGTTCTTCTCTGTGGGGCTTCCACAGTGCCAGGGATCCCCCGTGCAGCCGGGGCAGCTCCCGGCGGCGGGCACGGGGCCGAAAGGAGCAACATCCTCCCCTGCCCGCGCTCGGGAAGGGCAGCGACCGCCTCTCCCCGCTCCTCACACCCCTCCACAGGAGGTCATCTTCGGTGGCATCCGCCTCACTTATCCTCATGGAAGCTCCTGTACAGGAGCTGCGGCCCTTGAGGAGCAGGCACCCCGGTGGTGACACTCCTCCAGCCCATTCTGTCACCGGGGCCAGGTGACTCACCGCGCACAGGTGTCCCTTTCCCTTCGGGGGAAGCCGGCGCTCCTGCCCTTCCCCGACACACCTCGGCTGTTCAGGGCAACCCTTACAGCCACCGAGCGCGCACCCGGACGGCACGGTGCGAGGAAAAAGCCCCAGCAGTTTCACTAAGGGTGCTGAGGAGAACGGGCGCACTGTCCCCGTCCCGGGGCACGCCGAGGAGCAGACTCTGCCTGCTTTTCCCCGACGAACGCCCCGCGGGACACCAGACCTCCCCGGCGGCCGCACGGCTGCCGTCCGCCCCCCCCCCCGGCGGCCGCCCGGCTGCCGCCCGCCCGCCTCAGCGCGTCCCCGCTCCCCGACGGCTGCGACCACCGAGCTCGCCCCGACCACTTCCCCGCCCGCCGCGCCGTCCCCCCGCACCGCCCCGGCACCCCTCTCCCCGCCACGGGACGCTGCTCCCCGGCCCTCGCCCGCTCTCAACCCGGCCCGCCAGACCCGCGGGCTGCCCGCCGGCACCGAGCGCTCAGGTGCGTCACACCGACCGACCGACCGACGGACGGGCTGTCCCGGTAGCTGCCGCTACCTGCGGGCTGTCCTGCAGAGCCTCTTCCAGGAGGAGCTTGTCGACGGCGGGCATGTTGGCGCTGCGGAGCGGCGGAGCCCTGGCAGGAGCGGGGTGCGCGGCGCTGGCACGCCCCGGCGGCGGGGCTCGGCTGCGTCCGTCCGTCCCCGCGGGGGTGGCCGCGGCACTTCGCAGGCACCGAGCACGGCTGGACGGCTCCGCTGGCGGGGCCGGGGCCGCTCACTCCGCCCAGTTTCCGTCCGCCGGAGGAAGCGAGTCACGGGGAGGGCCGGTGGGGGGAGGCTTCCTGCCGCCATTAGCTCGACGGGCGGCGGGAGCCAGGGCGCAGATGGAGGGCGGCCGTGCCGGCCTCCCGCTGCTCCGGCCTCCCGCTGCTCCGCTCCCTGAGGGCTGGGCGGCGGGAGGAGGGATGTGGCAGCGGCCTGGGTGCCCCCTGAGCTGAGAGAGGCTGTGAGGGTGTGATAAAAACTAGGGGAAGATCAGCCCCTGCAGCCTGAGCTCGTGGGGCTTTGGGACCTGTAGCTGTGGCGAGCCCTTCGCTGTGCTCTCCTCAGGTAGCGCGGCAGGGACACACAGGGCATCAGCACAGCCGCTTGCTTATCAGTGACCCTGCTTTGCGGCATCTGCGTTTGTTCTTGTCCATGGACATCTGTGCCAGTGAAACTCTGGGACCTCGTTGTGCTCCAGACAGGCAAATCCCCGCACAGCCATAGCCCGTAGTACCATAACCCCATAACACCTGGGGGGTTAGAAGGGATGCATTTTGAGTTACTAGTCCTTCATGTACCGAGCTATGTTTTTATGAGTCTTGATGCTGTCTTAATTGTGTTGGATAACTTCAGCATTTGGACATTAACTTGGATTCTTAGTTGAACAAAATATTTCCAAAGTAAGCACAACTTGATATGTATTTGATTATGTACATGCCTTTGAAGGGTGTCCATTGCTTTTAGATGCCTTAGCTTCTCCAAAAGTCCAGGGTTACAGATCTTGCAGGGAAGTTGCTCCGTTCTTGTAGCTTTTGTTGCTCCAGTGTGCCTTTAGATAAAAATGGAGATACTCAAATCCAGAATCTCATTGAAGGAAAAAACAAAACCCAAAGCCCAAAAACCAACAAACAAACAAACTACAAAACCGCCAAAATAACAACAACAACATCAACAAAACCCAAAACAAAACCCAAACAAGCAAAACCTTTCACTTCTGAAGACTTCAGGAAGAATCCTGCCAGTTAAACAGAATACGCAAACAACTATAGTGGCTGTAAGATGCTACCATCTTTGAAGAAATTTCACAATCTTCAGATAACTCATATTGCTGGCCTCTTTTAAAAGAAGAAAAATAATTCTAAAAAATGCAGATCGTGTTGTAAAAAATCTCAAATTATTAATAGCAGGCAGCTTTTTGCATCTAAGTCCCAGTGGATTTTTCCACTTCTGTCACTCTTAAGCAATAGCAAACATTTTATATGACAAAGTGATTGCTAACAAAGATTAAGGGGGGGGGGGTTCCAATTAAAAGACTTTTTGCAGATCGGCTGGATGATTGTTTGCTTAATTATGTATGAGAAAGACCACTGAACCCTGTAGTTTTGGCTAAGGTATTTCGGTGTGTCTGACATTGATTGGTATTGCTTCTGAAGCTTGTGATGGGACCTTTAACCCAATGTGCCAAGCTGTAACAGTGGGACTGCTCCACCAGTCCTGAAACTGGACTCCCTGTTCCAGGCCTTTGAGTAAGAACAGAGGTCTCACATTCAGTTCTTTTTCCTGTCTGAATAAAGATACTGAACCATAATAGAAATCTCTAGCTAGTACCAAAAATACCATGGATGACAGTATGTATTTACACAAAGAGAAGATAAATATATATATGGATTTATCATAATAATGTTTCAGAGAATTTTAGAATGGTGAAAAGAGGCCAGAGATTTTTTTTTTTCTACAGAACATGAAATAGGGCACCAGTTAGGCATTAGGGTTAAGAATCCATGATCACATCTGAGCCAAATTTGTCAGTCTGTGTTAAGTCTTATTTTTCTTTCATCAGAGATTTTGAAAGCATTACTTGAAATTAATGAAGAACAAGAAAGCCATGCTGCATCAGATTTTCTGTATCTGTTAAAGTAGGTTCAGGGCATTTTTTTAATATTTCCCACTTAGTTTTAGTTTTAGTTACAGCTCTTGCCTCTTTCTTTCCCCTTCTTGTCGTGAAATAGTTCAGCAGCAGCTCTTACCCATTGAGTTGAAGTATTTCCTTCACCAGGAAAGCATTGAGGTGGTTTGTGGTTTTATTTCACACCACTACAATAACCTGGAAGATTTTGTCTTCTTCCTTTTGATGTCTTTGTTTAGTATGAGGTTCAAGAGTGGAAGCCTGTTGTCATTCCAAAGTTCAGAATAGTTATTTCCAGAACAGGTTCTACTAGTTTTATTTAAATAAAACAAAAAGCACTTCATTAACTTACTGAAGGGTGATGCTTTTTACTAGTTGTCAGTCTTTGTTGCATCATTTCCTACACAGCTATAAACTTGGCAAATTGCTTATTTATAGTGAACAAAATGTTTGTATTGAACTTTACCAAGTCAGTCCAGGTGTTTTTAAATTTTAAAAAGTTGCCTATTAGTAATTGAAAATAATTTCTCAGTCACTTGGTTTTATTGGGTCTCAAGAATTATTCTTCAGTTTTGGTAACTCCAAATAATGTTTTTCTAAAAGAATTAAAATAACCCACAGCACTACCACCAAACATTTAAACAATTTATTTATGCAGCATTAGCAGTACTATAAAAATAAGTTAGGTACCTTGTCCATGCGCAGTCCTTTGGGATGAGGTCTCTCATTCTTTGACACAAGAAAACAGTTTCTGGGTTTCCTGAGTTTCCATGTTCTACATCCAAGTACTAAATGCAATATACTCACTACTACAAAAAGTCATGCTGACTGAAAAGCACTCTTACAGCCGTTCTAGGAACATTGAACATAAGGAAAGAGAACAGCAGGCACAGTACCCAGAATCAGTCACCTGACTACTCCAAAGACCTGCCATGGAAGCATGAAGTGAGCTGGAGGTCACTGCCAGGAAGCAGTGTGTGTGTGTATTCCATAACCTACAGATGACTCAATTATGTTAAGAAAAATGGCTCCTAGAATGTGCAGATTTTAGGGAAACAAACTCAGAAAGGCTGCAATTAAACTGATCCATACTGCTTATAAAACTAGCAAGAGATCATAGCATCAAGTAAAATCAATAAATAATTGAGTGTTGAGTATGAAGTAATTTATTACATAAACTAATTGTCCTGCTTCTAAGAAAAGATGATGCTCCCTTCCAGCAAAAGCCTGACAGTAGCCAAAAAATCTCATAGCTGGGAGAGTGATCAATTTTAAAGGAAAGAAGAAAGTTTGAATTCATCTGGAATTTCAAGATTTGTCTTCTAAACAAATCTCTTGGCAAAATACTATAAAATCTTCCAGTATTGCTGTAGGTCCACAGAAACCGGTGCATCTTCAAACCTGAAATTGGGGTTTTACACAGGACAGTCTTGTTCC
This sequence comes from Passer montanus, assembly GCF_014805655.1. Taxonomy (NCBI): domain Eukaryota; kingdom Metazoa; phylum Chordata; class Aves; order Passeriformes; family Passeridae; genus Passer; species Passer montanus. The sequence continues at coordinate 64,839 of NW_024357170.1, read as the reverse complement.
TGTTTGAGGATGGCCAGGAACATCCCTTGGTAACCAGCCAGTCAAGCCTGGCCCTGTGACAGGACAGGAAGGACATGGTGTGAGGTGGCAGCTGTGCCTTCTGCAGGACTGAAGGTGTCAATGCCATGCTTCCAGGTTTGCCCAAGTGCTTTCCCCCTAACTGCCCAACAGCAGCTCAGGGCTGGAAGCAGCAGTGCCAAGCCTGGATGGTGCTGTGCCTCAGTTAATAAGCCCTGCCAGCTTTAATTGGACTGTTTGGAAACAAGGCAGCTGTTGTGCATCCTTAGCCTAATTTATTTCCAAATTTCATAATCCACCCAGTATTAATGGAGAACTGACTGTAATTATTTTTTTCTGGTTAGACTAGTTACAGAGTAAGTCATACTACATTGTGCTCTCTTTCTCATATGTTTCATTATAACTTTAAAGAACGTATTGCATTATGCTTCCTTTTTGGCTTCATACCTTATACTTTACAAGAAATTTCTGAGCAGTGGTGTGCTATTTGCTAAGTCAGCTGAGTATACTTATGCTTTTAACAAAGTGTCTCATGTTCTTTGTGCTCAGTAACAAATCTTTGAACTACAGATGACTTTTAGACATGTAATCATTTACCATAAGTTGTGCAGCTGCTTTGTATAAATATATATATAAATATAAATTATATGTTATATGATAGTAGTAATAAATTGCTTAAAATGAATACAAGTGAAAGATATGAAAAGGAGTCTCAAATGCACTTTCACTACCAGAAGCATCCCAAAACATTTTTTTAATAGTATCTGAATAAATTACTGGTTAAATTAATACTAGGACATCTGATGTACTGGACATGTCTTGGACACATAGCAAACGAGTGTCTTGTGATTTTGTGTATGACCCATAACATAATACTGGGCTGAAATAAAATTCCACTGAAATTATGAATTGCTATGTGACCAAGATGTCGTGTTCTTTGTTTTAACATAAAACACATGGCTTTGTTTATTTCCATTAAACACGTTAGTAATATGCCAAAATGGATATGCACAGATGGACTGGCTGGTGGGATGGATCTAATTAAAACCTCATTGAAGGTGAAGGGTATAACTGCCATCTTTAATTTCATGTAATTTAAGGACAATTAAGTCCCCTCCTATAACCAAGTACAGCAGCAGTCTCCACCCAGATACAGAATAAAAATATGGTTTCAAATGCTGGAGTCACTGATGGCAGTACCAGCCAGAGATGTTGCCACCACTTCCTCCACACCTGCCCCTGCCCTGCGCTGTGTGGGCTTGGATAGTGTTTGCTTGGGGGCCTGTCTGATGGAGGACATCTGATTTAACTGTTTGCATTTGCTTTGCAAGAAACAGGAGCAATGAGATAGTGGGTAGTTTGTTGGAGAATTAGTGGAATATTGTAAGCTAAAAGCTTTATGTTTTTGCAGTGCAAATGTCAATACACAGGCTTCTTCCTCCTTCTAGGTGTGCTTTTTGTGATGTATGTTGCTCCCTAACCTGACTCAGGTGACGGTCCAATGGTGTTCAGAGCTGTCTGAGGAGTGGTGAAAAATCTTTGGGTGAAATACAAGAAGTGACAGAAAGAATAATACAGGTACTTCATCAAAGAAATGCGTATCTGATATGATTCTGTACATTAATATGAGACCTCTAATGCCTGACATATGATTATGAAGTGCCAATAAATAACCTTTATAACATAAAGGGTACCAGAAGTCAGAAAAACACATTCAAGTGCAGGCTGGATCTGCAGAACAAGACTGTCAATTTAGTGTCAGAGGGAACCTGCTTTTTTAGTCTTTGCAACATCAATACAAATATCAGAAGCAAATGCACTTAATGTTACTGTGTCTGAAGCCAGCTCTTGGTCTAATTTTTTTATCACGAGATCACATGAACCAATCAGGCCCTGTACTTTCGTGTTTCTTTCTGAACAACACAATTGAAAAATTCATGTGGTCTTAATTCTGGTCACTCCCTTTAATTCACTTTTGTTCATTTTTCTGTGGCTGGTTAGGCTAAAAAAAGCTGAATGATAATGTCTTAACATTTATATATAGCAGAACATACCTTAAGGCCTATAGAAGTCCACCAAAGTTTGCCGGCGTGATTATATCCTTTTTGGTCTTCATGTTTTCTGTTTGGACTCTTTTTGTTCTCTGTACACCGTGTAGCACAGAGGGGTCTGGGTACATAACTGAGGCTGCTGCAGACCACAGGAGCCCCAAACAGCTCTCCTGCCTGCTTCCCCCTTGAGCAGAGCCTGTCTGTGCTGCCCAGGGCAAAGGCAGAGCAGGATGTGGTGGTGCAATAGGATGTCATTTTGTATTTTTAGAGAAACAGCAAAAACCTCAGAGGATGATACAGAAAATATTAAGGAAACTCTAGGCAGCATCCAGATAGGACGGATACCACAATCTGTTTGCTTCCTGCTGGGCAGTGACTCCTCCCAGCAGGCTGCTGAGACAATGTCAGGAGCGCCAGTACACGAGCAAGTGCAGTCGTACAAGGAAATGCAGTGCTGCATTGCTGCCCAGGAAGCAGATCTGTGCACCCCCAGTCCAGCTCAGCAGGAACCCTCTCACCCCAGAGCTCTGTGTTCCTCCACAGTGCTCAGATGCTTCCAGTGTCGCAAGATCAGATGTTTCCAATTTTTCTTCTTGTGGCAGCTGCTTGGAAGTTCTTCTGCTGTCTGGAGAAAGCCAAATACTGGGAACCCTTTCCTGTCATATGACTGGACCTACTGCTGCAAATGAGGGGCTTGCCAGACAGCTGGAATTCTGCAGCATGTGCACTGAGCACTCCATCCAGCATTGCTGCTGGAAGCAGGGTTGTTGCTGTGGTGAGCTGGTGGCTTGCTTTAGTAGGGGCCAGTGAGGTGTGTGAGGGAAGCAGAGTTGAGTCATTATAAGAGAGGTTGCAAGCCACACATTGTCATTGCGTTTTGTGGCTCTTGGAGTGTCTTTTCAGAGGTGTGCTGCCCTTACAGCATGGGTGACAGAGCACAGCCCCATGGAGGCTGACAGCAGGGCCCGACTGCTGCTGTTAGCAAAATAATTCTTCCAGTTGGCAAAGCTCTCTCAGTATTTTCCCAGGATAAAGGTCACTGTGAGCAAGGTACAAGCAAGGTGAACCTCATCAGGCTGTGGGCAGCTTTTTGGGCTATAAACTGCCCACCATATGTGACTGCTCAAGCACCTGAAATTGTGCAGAATTTGCCTTGCAGCCGAGAAGCTGCCCCACCCTTTTGCTTTCCATCATGTGATTTGCCATGCAGGCAGGTGGTTTGTAACCCTGCAGCAATGCCGTATGTTACCTGTGCACTTGACAGCCCAGCTCCAGTCCTGCAAACTTAGAAACTTATGTTTAGCCTGTCAGATTCCTGGAGATTAATCAGGCATATAAATGTTGGCTGGATCAGTAAATAGTTTCCCAGTTCTTTCAAATTCATTTATGGTAACACATTGCTTTTCCTTGTTTTTCTTTCACATTTTAAAACCAGAACATTTAGTTCAAGGGTCACATACAGTCATTATCTTTAAATACTCTGTACACGTAAGTGCTTCCAAGATCCTAGGTCAGCAAGTATCTCTCAGTTGAAGCATGAAGCATGCAGACAGCATGTACTGCTGTCAGACTCAACAGCACCTAGTAATGTGCATAGTTTTTTTCTTAGAAGGGACCAATGGTTTCTAATTAGTTTTTCACCCTCTCAAATCACACTTCTATGAAACAGCAAAAAGAAAAAAGCCCCCCCAAAAAGAGCAGTATCATATCTGTTTCTGTGAGAACATGAATAATAATGCAATGGAAAATATTCTCATCAGTGTTTAAACTAACTTAAAAGCTTTGAAAGAAATCTGTGACAGAAGTTGCCAGAGTTTTTCATTCCTCCCCTGAACAGAACTGCTTCTGCATACAGAATTTCAGTTTTGTTAGATTTGATTTACATTGCGTTGTAGCGTTGCCAAATGGAGCAATATTCTGTACTTTGAAAACTAAATCAAAAAAGAGTGGCTTTGTTTCAAATAAGTGCTCTGGTCATTGTTAGGTTTGAGCCCAGATCTCTTCTTGTTTTTGCTGTTGTACATCTGGACTGGTGCTGCCAGCTCCTGTGGTTTCACCATGTCTCAGCCTTCTAGGGCAGATTTGCTGTGAGGGTCTTCCAGGCTGTCAGCTCCCCATCAGACCTTCCCCAAGTGACATGTGCTTCTTATTATGAGATGGGAGGGATTTGGGATTGGCTGGAAAGTGACTGGCCCTTTTCATTCTGGAGGAAAGAGAAAAGCAAGTCCTTGAATCCTAAATGCTCACTGTCAGAAATCAAAGAATTAAATCTCTGCAGCAATTATTTTAAGCTATGTTCATTGTTTTCAGATAATTCCTTGCATTTTAGGAGCCCAAGTCATGTATTTTGAAATGCCATGAGAATACTAATAAACAAAATACCAGTGTTTTGGGAGTAATTCCAGGTATATGTTACGGAACAGATGGTTTGGGTGTGCTGCCTCCACTTTGCTGTTAAACCTGGAATAAATGAAACTAGATAAAGTATTTAATGCAATAATTCCCAAACTGCTGTCTCTACCATTTGTCTGTCTCTACCATTTGCCTCTATTTGTGGATCCAAAAGCTGATTCTGTGTTTAACAAGGGTGAATTCCTTAATCCTTATGAATATAGATTAGAGGAGTTTATCACCCTTACATAGGTGCTAAAAGGATATCTCCTGTGAGAACATCATGTGAGCACATCAGATAACTACTATTGATTGCATACAGTTGGTTTTATTTCACAGGTACAAATATTCTGCTCTTACAAATACTTGAAATTATGCATACAAGAGCCTTCCTTAAATGCCTAAAAATTTCTAGCACTTTATCTGTCAAGAATGACATACTGTGTGTTAAAAGCCAGCAAAGCACAATATGTACTTGGTATTTATGGGTGCCCTTTTCTTTTTAATGACCTAACACACATAGCTTCCTTATTCCTAATGGTAAGAACTTCTGTTTACTGTATGCCTAGTATGATAGAAGTTTTGATTAATCAAAATTGTTAGCATCCTCTTGTATTAAACCCATATTTATATAGAGAGGTGCTGTTTTGTGGTACATTTATCTTTTCTTAGTCTGGCTGGTATTTGCTGAAGCAGAATTCTATTATTTCAATAAAACGGCACATGCAAGTTCTGAAAGTCACAGTCCGTGTGAATTATATATAGCTACTGTAAAAAGACTGGCAAATTTTAGCTTCCCTAGGTTTTCAAAAGCTAAGGTATTAATTAAGCAGAGGTGGGTTGTAGCAGGCATAGGGCCTGCAATGCCTCCATGGCATTCAGCAGCCTAAGAAATGCCTAGCCACGATGACTGGACCTAAGAAGTCCCTCTCTTCCACCTTTGAACCCTTGTTTTCTCTCTGTAAGACCACAGGTCACTTTTGCCTCGACCCTTACTATTGGGCTGTTTCCTAAAACCCCTCTACCCTATATAAACCCCTACTTCTGCCCAGCTCGGCAGAAGAGCTGTCACTGGGAACCTTCGCAGAAGACACCAATAAAGACACATCTGTGGAACCTCACACAGCTCTTCTCCTCTCTCTCCCGGCATCTGCCAAAGGCACTGAGCAAGCAAAGAGCTGAAATCACCAATGAGCTGATAATCACTAAGAGCTGATCTCACTTGAGAGCTGAGCTTGCTAAGACTGCCTGCAGCTCCGGAGCCTGCCTGGGGACCCGGACAGGTCGTGCTTAATTGAACTTCTCTGTCCTGGACACCCACAGCAGCCGGGGTCGGGGAGACCATGAAAGCCCCAAAAGCGCATTAGTGGATAAATATGCAGCTTTGATGAAGACATTTTTTGTCATGAAGATGTGTCTGCTGCTTCTATAGTCTTCAGGCACGCTGCATACAAAAACAAGGCAGCGACTGTGCTGGTTGGCATCATTAACAATATAGGGCAAAAGCAATTATTATGTGTGGAAAACTGTTTTGCATCAACAACAGAGGAAGAATTGGCATCTGAAAAAATGCATGAAAATAAAACATAATAAAGCAGGGAAATCATCTTCCCACAGTACTGTGCAAATAAGAGCTATGTGTGCCGAGGAGTCTCTTGAAATAAAAGTGTGGGACTCCAAACAAGAGATGTGCCTTTTTCATACACAGTTCTGAGGCAGAGAGTTTCCTCTTATGGATCTAAATGCAGTTGTCTTACACTACTCAAGTACTAATTTAGACTTTTCAAATGGAGCAAGTGTGCCTGAAGTGATGCACACACTTTGTTTCAAGAAGATGCAGTGCTGCACTGGCATCTTCAAGACAGCACAGTATAAAGGTCCTTTCTCTAGCATTTTGCCAGTTTTTCATCTTTTCATTTTCTGATGCTGTCATTGGAAAAGGTGATTTAGCTGCATCTTGCAAATTAATTTATTAAGTGAGAGACAGGGAAAAAGATTAATCTGTCTGCACGGTATATTAAAATAAGAGAGTAAAACGCTTTTCTCCTCTGGAAGAGAGCTTTGGGAGGCTGCTTGTAGAGACAGTGAAATGAAGCTTGAGGGATATCAGAGGTAAGAAGCATCCCTACTCGTCTCCTGTATTTTTCTCAAACCTCTAATAGAAGAATCTGATACATCACATATATCCTATACATCATATATATCTCTTGGGCACAGAAAGGATTCCAAACTGTTTCTTTGTATCCAGTTTAAGCATTTGGCCATTTTTTATTTTCAAGGGCACCTGAAAATAACTCTGAAAGAGAAATCTTTGTAGGGAGAGGGTAATAGCTGAACTCAATAACAAATTCTTCAGGTCTGTGTGCTAAAATCCAGACTTTTTAGGAACAGATATAACACTGATATGAACAGAGTAGCATTGAATTACGTCTTATTTCTTCCCCGTGAACTTACCTTTGAAAGTTTTAGTCTTGAACTCCATTTCTACCTTGTGAATCAGCTAAGAATCACATGCCCCATAAGCTTTTAAAAACAAAGGGGGTTCCATGACTATGGACAATAATCACATTCAGAAAGAATTATTGCAAAATTAGTTGCTATTTATTCTGTCACAGACTGGGGAGGAGGGGGGTGCAAAATTTCTGTAAAGCTGGCATATCCACTAACAGAATTTTCATATTTCTTTGGCACTTATTGACTGGCCAGTGGGTTCCTTACTTGATGTTTTAGGAGAAATCATTGATTTTGTCCCAATTCATGTCTGATTTGGCCCAATAGTGAGAATTTTATTAGTGACTTTCATGAGAGCAGGAACAGATAGATAAATTAAAATCTTGACTTAAGATGAAAGAAAACCCTTGGTCTGGGAAAATACTCTTTTTTTTTGCTTTAAAGTGAGGTATTTAAATAATATTTTTAAAGTCTGTTTCCACAGACCCTTATAAACCTACATGTTCTACCATTTTGTGTTTGTTGGGTTTTTTTTTTAATAGAAGGAGTCATCATTTTAACTTAAAAGAAATATTCAAGTCAAATTTTCCACAGTCACTGCAAGGAGAAAGACAAATTGCTTTTCCTCTTACATTCTTGCAGTTTGATTCTGTTCCTCACTGTGCTGCCATGATAAACAATGCCATGTGGATCATTTAGGGTTAGATGGTAGCTGGCCCTCACTGTGGCGTGAGCTCAAGGTGAGGCAAGACCAGCTCAGAGCTCACAGGAGTGTAGGGCTGGTGCTGAAAAATTCCCATGGTGAGTGTGGGGCTGCCAGGCAGCCAGAAGAGGGACAGAGGGGCATGTAGAAAGCCCTCTACCACATTTTCCCATTGCTGGCAAGGAATGCAAGGAGGGGGGGACACTGAGTGGATTGCAGTAAGGTTATGATGGGCAAAGAAATATGACTGCTCCCTCCATGCAGGGTCCCTGCACAAGTCATATAAACTTGGTATTACTAGCAGAACCTAGTCTCTAGAATGGGGTTTCTAAACCCTTTCACAGCAAATCTCTTTCAAAGTGTTTTAACTACCTATTGATCAACTGCCAGAAAATGACAACTTGCTATCACTACTGCTAACTAAAGGTGAGGGTAGGGGACATGGCATATTGATTCTTTGGTGTTTATTCTGCTATGAAAAACAAAAAATCAGAAGTGTGTGAGGTGGGGAATTGATTCTTCAATGCTTGTCCTGATGCAAGGAGCAAACCACCAACAGCTCAAGTGGGCAGGGACCAGGCTCAAAGCACACAAAAGTAGGTTCTTCAATTCAGTTTAATTCAGTGTGGCTGGGAGGTGGAACAGAGGATGCTCTGAGTGCCAGGGTCTTACATGTGTTCAAGGGTTGGTGGAACAGGCTTATAGAAGAGAAATGTGTTAAGGATTGCTAAATACATCTGCCTCAGGCAGACTGTGACCTGCAAATGCTGGATGATGGGAGACTTTGGGGAGCACATACCATATGAGTTTCCTATGTTCTTCTCAGCTGCTGTCACAGACAGAATCCTGAATAAGGTGGATCTTTCCTTTGACCTGATATAGCTTTTTTCTTTTCTTTATTCTTGTTAGGCATTTTATAAATTGTGATGGTGATGCTATCTCTCTGCTTTGGCTCCTCTATTATCTCATCCATCAGCTGTTTCTTGTCTTTCTGACTGCCAGCAAAGATGAGCATTCTCAATGTGTCCAGCTAGTACCTTGCACTGTTGGGGTCACCTGGTGTGACCAAGTGCTTTCACAATATAGCCATTATTAAGAAATAGTATAGAAACATGGTGGATTGTATTTTTTTTTCTTTTTGTTGCCCTCTGGATTTTGTTATGACTATCATTTGGCTTCTGTAACCCAAATCAAATTAGTTAACCTATTTTGTTAAGAATGAAATGTTCCCAGCGATGTAGAGATCTTCTCAATTCTCACTTTGCCATGTAGTAAGCAACTTCAAGGGCTGTGGGTGGAATCATGATACCTTTTACTAAGAAGTTCTTGATTTTTTTCTCCCTCTTTCTATTAATGTAAATAATTTAGTATCTTGATGTATTGCTTTATTGATGTGTAAAACAAACAACCCCCAGTTGACACAAGAGTGCTTTTTTCTTGTTTGTTTGGGGTTTTTTTGTTGGGTTTTTTTTTCCTTTCCTTTTCTTTTCTTTTTTTGTTAGGCTGGGGCTTGGACTACTGAATTTTTCAAGAAGAATCATCCTTGCAGGTTTACTGGGAAATTGGGTCATAACTTTCTGTGGTTTACTGGCTAAGTGTTCACGAGCATCATCTATGCTGAACCATAATATTTGAAGAAGTCAATGAAACCTACAAGTCCAGGTTGCCAGCTATAAAACAACATTACTCTAGCAAGACTGTAAAGCTGGACGGAGAAACATAATACAAGGTAGCCTGGAAACATGGGAAGTAGAACCTGAAAACAATGGAATTGAGAATCAACCATAAACAAGGTGGTTGCATAGGCAAACTCTGACCACATATATTTGCAGTGCAACTTGCCCCTCTTAAACGGGGCAACTCTAGTCTGATGCCAGCTATAAAACAACATCACTCTAGCAAGACTGTAAAGCTGGACGGAGAGAAACATAATACAAGGTAGCCTGGAAACATGGGAAGTAGAACCTGAAAACAATGGAATTGAGAATCAACCATAAACAAGGTGGTTGCATAGGCAAACTCTGACCACATATTTGCAGTGCAACTTGCCCCTCTTAAACGGGGCAAGTCTAGTCTAAACTGAATTCCTGTTGTAGATTTGATTAGGGAAAAAATTATCTCATGGTGCTAACTACTGATGAAGAACTGATAATTTTTTCAGGACATTTGCAGTTTTGAGAACATCCATGTCTAAGAAATACTGTTCAAAAGAAAATACTCAGAAGACGCTAATTAGCACTGTATTTTTTTCTATAAAGTCACAGAGTATCCTGAGTTGGAAGGGACCCACAAGGATCATCAAAGTCTAGCTCTTCTACTTGCATAAACTGAGATGCAACCCTTTGGAAAAAAATGTTTTGTTAGAAATAAATAATGGATGCATAATGTTTCTGTGTGGATACTTACATAAAAATAGGATTTTGAAAAGTATATATTATTGTGCAAGTAGGGATGTCCCTAGGACCCAGAAGTAATGGGTTTTATAGATCCTTTCCACAGACTTGCATACCAGCTTGACAGACAGATGGTTTGGATTTTAAGCACTCAGACCAACAAAAATATCCAAAAAGGGAAAATCACTGGAATTTCAGATTTAGATAATCCCATCAATCAACCTGTTTTCTCAGCTGGGTAAATTTTCTGTTAATTTAGGAAAAAAATAACAAAATCATTTTTCACTACATCTTCTGAAATACTTCCAGAAGTTTGTTGCGATGTGATGTCGTGGCTTGTCTCAGTTACCCCGGTCCTTCCCCAGTGTCACTCACCTCTCCTTTCCCCCACCCTTGACCCCGGCTGGCACTGTCTATCAACCCAGAAGTTCCAGGGAAGCATTGAGTGATTGGCAGGTTCAAAGGATGCTCTCCACCCCCTGGGGGGCCATTGGCCCACCCAGGTGTCCCTCTCACCTGAGACCCCCTCCCCCCACACCTGGATTAGTGCTCCCTGGGTCCCCTCCCCCTCTTCCCAGGTAAAAGGACAGGCACACCACACACACAGGAGTTCTGCTGGAGTTGTTGCAGGATTCAGAGGCCATGCGGCCCAGAATAAAAACTCTGGATTAAAAACCTTCCACCAGGACCCACTCCTTCCTTCACCATCGCCTTTAAGGTTTCTCAGCTCAGGAAGGCCTGAGGAGTGACCCCTCGGCAGCAAGCTCCAGCCACAAGCACTGGAGCTCGGGACGTGCCCGGACGTGTCCCCATGTGCTCACAGAGAGCCAGAGCATCTCTGGGGTGCAAAGCACCACAGGTGTCACTATGTGGTTCAGCAGCAGGGACCAGGCAAGCCAAGGCAGTCCCGTTCAGTATAATGGTAAAATCCAATAGAAGTTCACATCCATACATCTCCCAGTCTTCCTCAGAGGAGATGATGTGCACAGGGTGTGTGATGGCAGGAGTTTGCTGATGCAGGGAACACATCGCTCCTTTCCCTTAATGTCAAGTGTTCATTTAATTAACTTGCTTAGGTGACTGTATTTTGCTACCAGTTATTTTCAGTAATAAAGTGAAATTCTCTGTTTGTGTAAAACACAAGTAAAGTTGAAACTAAAGTACGTCTTCCCATTTGTAGTAGGAGGCAAGTACAATAGAGCTGCCAAGAGAGGGGCTGACTCATTACAATCCCAGACACTGTATAGAGGAATACATCACATTTCCTGTCGTAAGTCCCCTGAAAGTGCTACTATCTCCAGCTTTGGATGGGTGTGCTGGAAGTTTCTTGTCTTATTGATCTTAGTGCAGCCCTTCGTTTGTGCACACAGGGTGCTTGGCTTGTGTGTGACACACTGAACTTGTAGGAGGAGTGAGAGCGTTTAGAAGTTACATCACCATTCTCTCATCCTTAATACCACTGCAGGTTTCCGAACCAGCCTCATGTCTTCTGCTTGTGGCCAGGGCAGTGGCTTGGTGTCAAGGCAACTCCAGGGGAATTTTGCCTCCCAGCTGCATTTTCTAATATGTGAGGACATGACTTGGTTTCTGTGCTCATCACAACTGCTTCCTCCAAGGTAAATTGCATATTAAAAATACGCTCATAGATACTTCAAAACGTGCCAAGACTATGGTCAGTGTGGGTTTCTCGGAGTTTTTTTGTTTGTTTGTTTTTACATTAGAAAACCATGTGGGGCCTTAAGGAGTGTGTCTTTCAGCATTGCTTTCAGAGGACCCTTTCTTCCTTACCTCTGCCACTAAAAATTCGCTTTGGACTGATGCTTGGTGCTGAAAGCTTGGCCTGAGGGTTCATTTTTCAATGTGTGAATTTCAGAAAATTGGCCATCAAAAAGAGGTGGTTTTGAACCTTTGTGAGATTTTTTTCTCCTGAAGAAAAATGCACACATTTGAACTGTCTGCTGTAGGGTCGGTGATGGTGAAGGAATTGTGCGCCCAAACCTATGTGCCCATTAGCCCTGTCCTATTTAAATTTTGAGCTGATTGTTCAGGTTCAGGCAATTTGTTGGGAAGGTATAGACAAAGACCCTGAAAATACTGACTTTCTGCAATTGATGTGAAAATAGGTGGCCAGTCAGAGGAGGGAGATCTTACACCCTGTCCTGAGGTGGACATCAGTGAGCCCATGTAGGTGCTTCTCCCTAGGGGAAAAATCCACAGCAGACTGGATGTTATTGCTTCTTCTGCTTATGGAGCTGCTTTGTTTTAATGTGTACTTCTTGGGAAACCTGGAAGAGAATTGTGATTTCTTTTTCCCCCCCCTTCTCTGAACACACTGCAAGATCAGGCAGCAGCACTTTATATCAGGTCCTTTTGTAGAAGACAATTATTAGTCAGCTGTATATGTGATGCTCATTAGTCAGATGTATATGTGATGTTTCTGTGATACCCCTAAAACTTCTTTCTGAGCCCTTAAACAAATTTGTTGTAGCAGTAGTATCTATCCATTTATCTTGCGTATTTGCAGTTGTATCTAGATGTATCCATTGGATGTCAGCTTCCTGCTCATTTGAGAATGGAGGAAGAGAAACCAAGCCATCAGGATTTCAGAGTATTTTACTCCTTTGTTGTGGAAGACGGGTTTGGGTTAACAGAAAGTCAAATTCTTTTTGGCAAATGACACAAATGTTGAATGAAAATGATTGCTTGAAGAATTTGTAAACTTATCTTTCATGTTTCTCAGTGCTGCTGATATTACTTGGGGAAAGTGAATCTGAAGCTCTTCTCAACTCAATGGGTCTTCAGTTTCACCATCATGTTTCTTGTAAGTAGAGAAATACCCAAACCAATTATAAAGATTTGCTTAAAATAGCGAAGAGGATGTTATTAATAGCAGATATAGTTTGCAGCCTGGTCCTGCGGTTATGCCGATGTTCCCCTTGGGGAATGAGGGGTGTCCCAAAGCTCCCGTGAAACGCGTGAGCCAAGGAGCATCTCTACTGCCCGGGGAGGCTCTGGGCTTGTTGCCTGCGAGTGGGGGTCGTTCGTAGTCCTGCAGGCTTGAGCCTGGACGGAGCCATATCTCCGGCTTGGCAGCTCCAGCCCGTCCGGCGAGGGGACAGCCCGGGCTGTGGCTCTCCCTGGGGACGAACCGGGGCCGGGGCCGGGCGGCGGCGCTCGGGGCCGGCGGTTTCCCGGGCGATGGGTGGGGAGAGGAGGAGGAGGAGGAGGAGGAGGAAGAGGAGGAGGAGGGGTCCCCGCGGCTTTATCTCCCACCCGGCTCCGCCCGCCGCCGGCTGTCTCCCGTGACCGCGCGGCACCGGCGGGCGAGCGCCGGCCAGGGCAGCGCCCATGGGCTGCGGCAACTCCACGGCCGNCACCGCAGCCGGCGGGGGTGCAGCCCCCGGGCGGGGGATGCCCGTCCGAGCCGCGGGAACCGCTGCCCGCCCTCTTGCAAGAGCATCTTCCTTTGCCGAGGCTGATCCGCTTGCTCAGGGCAGAGAGGGCGATGTGGCCTGCCGCGGGCACCGGCGGCTTTCTGGTGCCCGCTTGCCGCCAGAACCGCCACCTCCGACAGGAGCTGCCCGAGGCACGGCGAGCCCAGGCCGGGAGCTGGACGTAAGGATCCCGCCGGGGGTGTCCGCTCCCTCCTCTTCGCTTCCCTATAAGGCCACGAATGTCACTTCTGAAATGAATTTGTGCCACATCTTAGCCTTTTGCTTGTTGGAGAAGTTGGAGGATATTCCATGATTGAGGTTTCGTGCATGTTAATGTGTACTGCTGGCTGGTGTGTCCAGCTGGCTCCCTTATTTGTTCATTGCTATTTTCAAAAGAGATAAGATCTGGGAAGATGGTGCTGTTGTGCTCTTCCTCCCCTCTGCCCACGCAGAACAGGAAAGTACATGGAAACTGATAAGTGGACCTTCACCCTGTAATTATAATATGAGCATTTCTCAATCATTTTTCATGCTAGCTGCATGTGGCAAACATTGCCACCTGTTCCAGTACCTTTATCAAGTCTTTCAGATGCACTTGTGAGCTTTCAGCTCTTGAAAATGTGCAGAATAATGGTTGGACAACCTAGAATTACTGGGTCCCCATCTCTTACTGTTTTGATTTGCTTTGATTTAACCAGAGTTTCAGTGGTGTTTTGGGTGGTGCTGGTCCTGACTTGGTCCTGCCTGTGAGTGTGAGTGATGATGCCTTCTCTGGGGTGTACGTATGTGTGTATGCTTGTGGGGTGTGTATGCTTGTGGGGGGTGATGCTGTTCAACTCTGCACTAACACTCGGAGGGGAATGTGATTCTGCCATTCCTTACTCAGTTTCTGTTAAATTATTATAACTTAGCTTTTAGGTACTATGCCTATCCATCAGAGGCTTCTCTCACCCATAAAGAACACACTGTGTGAATTTGCTTGAACATTCAGTGCTCTTATTAGAGCTGTCCCATTTGCATACATGAATTCTCTCCCTTCACTTGATTCCCACATTGCTGTGACTGGAAGTTCCTACTATATATGACCAGTCTAGGTTCATACCACTGAGGTGATGCTTGTTCACATCCCATTTCTGTTTGCCGGATAAAAGCACCAGAGAAGTTCAGACAAGAATGTTGAGTCGATTATTAGTCCATTTGTGGTAGTTTCTAAGTTGATGTTGATTTGACTGCCCTGTGGAACTTGTACCAGGGTACAAATGGGTAAATGTCAAATAGCTAACTCTGACAGCAGTATTATTTTGAACTCAAAGTTTGTTTAAATGTGTCCCTTTGCATTAGAGGTAGTTGTCTTGAACAGGTTTTGGCTTATAGATACATTAAGTATTTTCACTGACGGTCTGACCTCTTTGATAATTAAACTTATTTATATGTTATACATAAAACATTTGAACTTGCATTTTTTGGTAAACTTTGGCATGCTCTTTTGAAATATTCCACAGATCTCTAAGGGCTTAGTGTAGGTAAAAACCAACAATGCCACATAAAACCCATCATTAGTGTAATGGAATTATTACTGTTGCACTGATAGACCTCTCCAAATCCAGTGCAGCTCTGAAAGGTCCAGTTCACTTCTCACTTTCACCACTGTCAGTCAGGAATTACTCTGTGCAGGCCATGGTCTTAAAATAACAAACAGCTGGTAATAAAAGCAACATGTTGGATGTCTCCTATGTATTTACTTCATTTAACATTCCTTACAAAGTGTGTCTAATAAAAATAAAATTCTTTTATAAAGGGGAAGGAGAAGACTTACCATTTTGGTTTGGAATCCTCAAACTTTTCAGGAAAATGCAACTCATAATTTGACAAAAAGATGTGACGACTGTGTAAATACAAATAAATTTTGTGGCATGCACAGCATGACTACATTTTTAATGCTAAAGTTATGACTATTCTGTAGTTAGTAATGTCAAAGCTAGAGGTACATAACATGTAATTAACCTGTAACTCTCTCTGTCATATCACAGGACTAAGTATAATACTGTAGCATACTTCACAGAACACATTAAATGTGTTACACCAATCCCCATTTTCTTACTCTAGTAAAATTCCTATTGTAGCCTAATTTGATTTTTCCTAAGCAGATGTATATATGGTGATAGTTCAGCTAATGATATTATCTTCTGTTGCATGGCTAGAATGACATCAGAGCTTTCAGCTCTATGGTCTGTGAGGTCTAAACTAATAGACATGATCTAGAATAACATTTCAGTCTGTGGTGCAGTACTCCAGAACACCAATATAACTCACAGCATTCAAATGTTCTTTCCAGAGTATCAGACAGTGGCAAAAAGCTCTTCAACTGAGAAATGGCAACTTCAGTTATCCAATAAACTGATGTATATACATCCTTCTTAAATTACCTGGCTATTTTATATATATATATATATTATGGCTTATAGTTATTTATCTCTCAACTTGCTGTTTTCCTTATGGTTTGTTGTCTCATTTTACATATACTTCTTTCATGTTATTTCCTAGAGTTTTAGAAGCTCAAAAATAGCTCCTTTTTGTGTCTTTTAAAAATATGCTCTTAAACATTTTTTTTTTTTAAATCCTGAGTTAAGGCATTTCCCTTCATTCTAATGATTCTTCAATAAAATTTTTTAACTGCCTCCTCCTTTCTGTATCTATTATAGTAGCAATGACAGCACCTTAAATTATAGTACTTTTTGGAGGCTGTCAGTCTAGCCTTAATTTAAATATATAGAGAAGCTGTTAGTCTGTGAAAAGCTTCAAGTACAGCCAAGTTATGATGAAGGAGAACTTTCATACCAAGTTTTAATAGATTTATTAACTTCAAGTTTGGTGTAATGCCCACAAAGCCATCATGCCCTTCTATTGATTGGGTCTAATCTGTGTACAGAACTCCCACCTGATGAGCTGAAGAAATAATCAATGTGAAACAAATTGATGATATTCTGTCCTCAGTTACAATGGGGGTATAAATAGAATAAATTAATTGATGTTAGAATGCGCTTCCTTACTGCTGACTGTTGGAGAACATCAGAAAGGAGCCTGCAGTAGAAAAGTCGTTCTTAACAATTGCATGTATGTGTGTGTAATTTGGAGGGGTTTTATTTGCTTTTTGTAACAATTTGATGTGCAAGAAAATGTCGTAGGGCATTGTTCATTTAAAAATATTAGGAAAATGTTTCATAATCTACTCAAAAGTCAGGTCCTGGCATTTTTTGTATCCATTTTATTCATGTGAGTGGTTGCCTCTCATGCTTTTCATATTTTTCTGAAGCTTTTGCCTCTCACCTTCACTCATGGTGCATTTCTCTGCACAGAAGAGTATCCTCAGTGGCTATAAATGTCTCTCAACCATCTTTTGCACTGGGCCTGCATTTACTGAAATCCTGCAGTGTCGCCAAGAGAAGCTGCTGTTGTTCTGAAAGCGCAAAACCTCCTCTCACCTAGTGGAAGATGCTCTGGATAAATTTGTCTTCTTTTTGACTTGTCACTGTTTAAATGCTGTGGGGTTTTTTGAGGGATCACAGATCCCTCATTCTGCTCTAGACAGAATGTTTTTCTTCTGTAATCACTGGGGCTCAGAGTAATGTGTGGCTGAATGGGCCATATTTATTTGCAGGCTCTACTCTTTCTTCTCCTTCTGCAGCTCCAAAATACCAAAATGCAGCTGTGATCCTATTGTGTAATGGTGTGAGCAGAGAGGTCATTCAGGACAGTTCAGTATTGCCTATTTTTTATGGATGTGGCTTTGTAGCTACTCTTCAATGTCTTGCTGAGGTTAGGTTAGAAAAACCAAGCAAACAAGAGCCTATCGAGATAAGGCTTGTAGGGTCAAGTGCTGCCTTTTTTTGGGCCAAGCTCTTATAGTGGGAAAAAATGGACAAGCTTTATATATGTGAGCCCTTTCTCAAGTCATTTATGGAAACCATCGTATCTATGAGAGCAGTAGGCCTTGCTGCTGTGGAGCGAGCTGCAGAGTGTTTGTGGATTGGTAGTAAACAAGATTCTTTGGCTGAACTTCCAGCAGAAGGAACTAGAGCAGCAATAAAATTGTGTTGCTCACTAAACATGCAAGAGTTAGACAAATATGTCAGTGAAGTTACAGGGTGAGGGTGAATGGATTGGACTTCACAAATAAGCTTGTCTGTATGAACTGAGATGTTTTTGGTTCCTTGAGAAATAACATCTATGTGTAAGGAATGTTCAGGCTCCCTAATGAACAAAAACTTAGAAGTTTTTACACAGAGATTTTTTTATAGTACACCTAGTTACAATTATGTGCATTTGCAAGCTCACAACTCTTGAAGGAAGAAAACTCCTTTGTTAACTGGAAACACTCTCAGATCTATTGTCAGGTACCTTAGAGACACTTGAGTGAATTTGAGCCAAACACTTGTTTCACTTTTGCTAGTGAAAAAGAGAAATAACCCCACTGAAATTAATGGAATCCCATCAATGGAAGTGAGGATAAACTAGTTTGCTGTGCTTATAAAAAAGTAGAAAACAATGTATTCCTTTTTATATGTATTTTTAAATTTATTGTAAAAGTAAAACAGATCTCTTAAAAAGTGAATTTGTTTTTATCATACTCAGTTCTCAAAGTTTTTTGTGCAAAATGCATTTCAAAACACTGCAGTGATTTTTCAGTAGTGTACCCTTGCTAATATTCCAAGAAAACAAGTGCTGCCATGTGTGAACATTAGTGGCATATTTCCAAACACGGATTTTTATAGCTCTACACAGAGCCCAGGCTGAGGGGTTTAAGTGACATCTCCCATCTCCAGAGTGAAGATGGATTTGTACCATAATGCATTGAAGACAGGCATGGCACTGAACATGAACATGGCACTGAGGTGCACCCAGTGACTGACTGGAACTTGATTATCACCTCTGGGGAGTGTAGAAGTGCTGTTGGCACACAATTCTTTTCCCTTGGCTTGAGGTTTCAGTTTGTGTATTAAACACTGTACTTTTGCTGTACTTCCTGCAAGCAAGACGCATTTTTCCGATGGGCATCCAAGGTGCTTAGACTCAGAAGAGTCTTGGCAAAGGCCTCTAAATGGGCCATGTACCTTTTTAGAGAAACTGATTTTGTTTGCAGATAATTTAGACTAAAAAATAAGAAAGTTATGGCCCTCATGCAGGCACGGCAAAGGAATAGTTTCTTCTGGAAAAAATAAAAATCCTGCTAGCTCCAGCTAGGCTTTTCAAAACACATGTTGTCTGAAGTGTTGCTGATGCCTGGGCTCTCTCTAGGGGTACAAGGGGGTGCCCTGAAGGCTCATGGCTGAGCTGAATGGATGAACTGGCCTCGGTAGCAGATGTCTCCCTACATTGACAGAGACTGAGCTCGCACAGCAATGCCAGCCTTCCACCTGGACACAATTAATTTGGGAGGTTTACATGTAGTGCTTTATAGATGTGCCCACAAAGCCAAAATGTCTCAGAGGGCTGCCTGGTGGAGTAAAGTTTTAAAACAAAGGCCTGAGCTTATTGTGACTAGAGATGCTCCCTCCAACTTCCATAAGGCTTTCTGCTGATACATGTAGCCATACTGAGATTGTGCTGACTCTGGAAGCAAGACTAACAGAAGAAAAATGTACAGTCTCATACAAGTCTAGTCTGTATTGTTGCTGGCAAAAGGAGGGATAGTCACAGCGTAGGAAATGGGAATAACTTTGCGTTCAGGAATTAGCTGTAAAGGGTGGTGTTTTCTGCCATTCAAGCAATCCATTCAGCTAGACAGCCAGAAAGCCTTGAAGGTCTATTTCTTCCTCTTGTTTAACATAAGAATGCAAAAGGCATATTCTTACACATCAAAGAGAGATGAAAGGTATTTGCTGTTTATATACATTTTTTGCCAGCAGAAGAAATAAAAGTTTTCCAAAAAATGAAGTACCATGGGAGAAAAAAAACACAACCTACCTCCAAACTCAAAAAATCTCTGGGATTGGCTGCTTCCGTTTCTTCAGAGTGAGCTCAGATCACTTTTTCCAGCTAAGTACTAAGAGGAAAGGAGAAGTGAAAGGTTTTTCTAATGTCTGCCCTAACTTCTGTAATTAAGAGAAGGGATAATTTACTGGTTACTCAGCTGAATTATATACTAACAAGAGCAACATAACATTAGTAACTTGGGAGGAGCAAGAAAGAGTTTGTATTTGGGTAAATGTTTGTCTCCCAGCAAGAAACATTTGAGTCACCAAAACAAAAAAGTCAGTCACTCATACCAGGCAGCCAGGTGGCAGCTTTTGTCTCTTTGGTTTTTTGTTAAATAGCAAGATGAATTAAGGGGTGGTTGATCTCGTTAGGTGTCTGGGGCTTTGGATGTGTTGTGTCCCAATGTTTATATTATTTCTGTCTAGTCATTTTATAAAACTTTGTTTATCTGTCAGGAAGAACGAGGCAGCATTTTACACATGTGGTGCCAGCTCTACAACTGCATCAAATGGCAGAATAATCAGGCATTTGGTTAGCTGTGCCAACTTTGTGACAGACAAAACCACCAGAGTTCTGAGCAAATGGAACCATATAAAATTCACAAAGATTATTTTTTTCTTATGTTGCTCCCATCTTCAGTGACTGCACCTGGGCACTGGTCCACAGCAGCATCATTCTCACACATGAGAGTCTGGCCCAGATGTGGTAGATTTAAGAGATTGAGTGGATAGTCATTAAGGATAAACTGAACAATCATGAGAAATGTGTTCTCTTACAGTAGCAAATTTTTGTTGCTATTTCTGTGTTGTTTAGGATAGAAAGACAGAAAAACAGTTACTGCACTCTTGGTTGGTTTAGAGGGGTATGCCATTATCTGCTAAACGTGTTTTGTTTTTTTTTTTTTTTTCTCTAGGTGCTACAGGGACTACTAAAGACGTGTAAGTACTTACTCTCCTCTACTACTTAAAATATATAACCCTGGACATATTTTCAGTCATACTAGCCTTATACTGGATTTAGTCATACATGATTCATCTGGCTTCTAACATATAATCAACACAACCTGATGTTTACTGTCCTTAGTGACAGCTTTCATCTCCACAAAACAACTCCTTGTCTTGTTTACTTTTCTAGAAATTTATTTGCTTGTTATTTCTCTAATAGAAATTTCTCTCCTTCTGTTGAGACTGTTTTCTAGAAGAGCTGGTTATGTTACTTCAGACTGCTTTTCCCCATCATATGCCAGTGCACCTTTTTCCAAAGGCCATGTAGTTGTATGAAGCCAGCACATAAATTTCCATCGGGCCCATTGAAGATTTAGAAAGCCACTGAAACAAACTGCCCCTCTTTGCATGAGACCCACTAACCCATCCAACTTCCTTTTCAGAGTACCCACCTTCTCTAGGTATTCTCTACATTAAAGATAGTATCTATTTGTTTGACATGGGGTAGCAGAGGGCAGCCCTACCCATCCTGTTTTTCTCTAAATCTGCAAGGTCTTTTTTAGGGCTATACTTACTTGCTGATACAGGAATGTACAGGAACAGCTTAATTCAGCCATAAATGTATTTTTCTACCAAAGAAAACCATAAAGAACTCCTCCTGAGGTCTTGTCTTCTCCTATTTCATGTAACTGGTATTTGTCACTAGAGTTTGCTACTGAGGGACCTGGGAAAGATTGTTATGTTATGCAATAGGAACACCTTTTGGTTTTATTTACTTCACCTAGAATAACTCCTCTAATTAGATGGAGGAATCCTGGTGTAGAAATGAGGGCAGTCAAGTCAGATAAACAAGTGGAGGGAAGAGCTTAACAAGAGGCTTGTGCTTGCTATTACAGAGCGAGGACAAGAGAACTAACAACAGGTGTCACTTGGCTGATCAACACTGTTGCCACAGATAGTCTTGAGATCTGTCTTACCTCTGTAGTCTGTTTTCTGGGCTTGCAGTGCCAGACAAGAAATAAATTACAGAAGGCAATCTTATAAGGAACCTCTTCTTGATGCAGCCTGCAGCATCACTGCCCTCAGTACTCCTGTATTTACAAACCCACTGGTTTAATTTACAGCAGGACATTATTTATTGTTCAGTTTAGATGGTTTAAGGACTGACTTAGAACTGCATCTTTCTTTTTGCTCATAAGTAGGTTTAAATTTCAAAATCTCATGCACTGTTGAATTATGAATGTTGTAGGCATGTTCCTGTTCTTAAAGGTATGGGAATGTGTAGAACTGTGTGTATATATAGAACTGTATTTAACTGTGTGTAAGCATTTTTAGAGCCTGACTGCAGGAGTTAAAATGGGAACATCCTACTTATTAGTGTGAGTTCATCTGTCATGCTTCAAAATAGTATCAAGATAACTTAGAAAAAAAATTAATTACTAGTGCAGTCTTCAACAAAGTGAAAGGGTCAGTCCTGGAGCTATTACTCATTCAGATTAAGGATAGTGGAGGCAGCCAAACAGCCCATATGAGTAATAGCAAGGTTGAACCTTCTCATCAGATATTAGAAATACACACCTACTAAAGTAAAGGCAGTGATGACCCAAAAGCCCGAATCAGGCATTCTAAAACTTAACAGAAGATTTTTATGAAGGAAGGAAATTATCAGAAAAATTATTTTCATTTCATAGAAATTAAAAAAGCAGATTTATATTAACTAATATTATAGATCCACAAAACCTTTTTACACCTTTTAATTTTCATCAGTTAAAGCTTCTCTTTAAATAACCCTTTTTTTTTCTTTTGCTGTCAAATTTCAGTCATATCAGTTTTGATCCAGAAAAACATTTAGGTGTGTCCATCCTTACATGCTTTTTGGTACCAAATCTGGTTATTCTAATGTGAGGTTTCTCATTTCTTGACTGTGACTCATTGCCAAAGCATCATGTCTCCTGGAGTGAGCAGCCAAATGGAAGGGGAGAGGGCTGGATCCTGCTCTGAGCCTTCCTGGGTGACAGTGGAGAAGCTTCTTTGCCCTCTGGGCCTGGAGTTTCTCCACCAATAAGATTGGGGTGATAATATGATCTTCCTCTGAAAGGGCTCTTCCTCTCTGAGGGCTGTGTGGTGACAAGGACACCTGCTCTGAGAACGTGTGTGCCCTCTCTGCTCCAACCCAGAATCTGCCAGACAGCTTCAGCCCATGCTCCTGCCCCACTAATAAAGAAACATTCATCACTGCCAATTGGGAAAGCCTAGCTGTAGGAAAAGTAAAGGATATGCTAGAAAGTAAGGCAATGCCTGTGGTATCAGTGTGTAGCTGAGTCTGTGTGAGGATTCGTTACAGTAGGAAGGAAAGGATACAGCAGTTCAAGCCTGTTTCAAAATATTGAGAGGAAATGCATCAAATACAAATTAAAGGCCCTTGTTCACAAGAAACACCAAGAATCTGAGGAGTAGTTGTCTGTCACTTGTTCAAAGTTCAATGAATCATTTCTGGTGGGACTACTGAGCACAGCTAGAAAGAGTCTCTATAATGCTCAGCACAAACACAGCCATAAAAGCTGAGGTAAGAAAAATGTGGATGGAAAGAATTGGTGTGAATGCCTGTCATCTGACATTTAAAATATGTGAGGAATGGTAGCTTCTTTTACCATCAAACAGACATAGGACTGATGGATGTAAAAGCTGACCAATGAACAAAGTGTGCTTTTCAGACTTTGGGTGACAGAAAGTCTCTTGGGACAGACAAAACCTTACCAAAAGAAGGTTTATTATTCAGCTGTAAATAGAATGCCATTTTGTGGATTTGCTGTTAAATCTGCCCATTAGCTCCAGGACTCTATCCATGCTACCTGCTGAAAACCGTGCTCTTGGCTCCTCTGCCGATGTCAACAGCGTCTGAGGCAACGACACAGCAGCCAGTCAGCACGAAGCTCCTTGAACTCTTAAGTTCCTTTTGCTGTCTATTCCTGATGCAGAAAAGCTTATCCTAGCTTGCTGTCCCTGGAGAACTGCTGGACTCCTTTGTCCATGTGAGCCCAGGAGATGTGGCAATGGGAGCACTGCCGAAACCAAAGGAGCTTCTCTCCAGTCTCACTCCCACGTGGTCGAACGTTGCTGTTGTGGCTTTGCTCCCTGGAGCCACCCGTGTTCAGCCAGCCTGGGCACAGGAGCAGCACCTGCCTCAGTGGCTCAGCAGACACTAAACATGCAAAATTAGTGGGCACCCTGCAAAAGGGTGAGCCATCGTGTGTGAAGGCAAGAGATGTGTGAATGTGTGTAGTAAATAAACTGGGGCAGCATTCCTTCCTGAGCCCCCAGGAAGGTGTGTAAAATGGCTTATTCCTTAAGTGCCATCATCCAAATTTTTCTTTCTTTTCCCTCTCACACTCCCATGTTACTGCTATCTTTGCTCACTCCCTCTTTTCTGGCAGGGCTACAACAGTTTGCCCCCAGTCAGTGCCCAGCCCAAGAGTTGTCATCTGTGCAATCCCAGATTATTTTTGCTTTCATGCATTTGAAGAAAAAGGTATTGCAAAATTACTACTTTGATTTATAGCTAGTAAGAGGAAAAGAAGAAAGCACAATGTTTTAAAACCCTCTTGTCTGCTTAATCATAGACCTGGATAATTTGTTTTGGTGAGAGAATTATAGTAATGGTCTGTGATGCCATATTACAAAACATTTCTGGAACAGAAAAAAATGACCCTGTTTCCTACCAGGATATTTTTTTTAAAAAAAAACCCATTGACATTAATTTCCTGTTGGACAATATTGATTATTATTCTTACAATGCCATTTCAGAGGCTTCAAGCTGTGCCTGAAGTTGTTGGCGCTTTTAAAGGACCCTTTTCTCTGGACAGTGGTTAATCTGGATTATAGAAAATGTTCCCAATTGTATGAGAAAATCAATCCTGTGACACTTTTGGTTGGTTCAACAGAAATGATTGTTTGTGATCTTTTGGGACCCAAAGTCCCTTTCCTTAAGTAGAATTTGTTTTCCCCCGTAAAAATACATCCTCATTTCCACCCACTGATATACACAGGCTTTCCATTTTCTTCAGGAGAAACTGGCCCACACTGTGACAGAGCAGCTTCACAGTCCTCATGAAAAAATGTCTCTGCATTCTCTGTCAGTGTGTGTGAAGACTGTAATATGACTTAGGTGACTACACGGGGTCACAGGAAATGGGAAATGCCTTCTGAAATGTCTCTGGTTCTTCCAGGAAGGGAGGCAGGAGGCCAGGGAATGAGGAGTTTATTGATCAGTCTTTCTTGAATGGTAAGATGTAGACAAAGACAGCAGACAAGGAGTGCTATGTCCTGCATAAATATAATTTAACAAAATTGCAGAATAATAAGAATTACTCCAAGCCTCAACTATTAAAAGGACCTGTGTACCCTTACTCACTGTGGTGATGCAGAAAGGATAGTTGATAATGTTCTGCCCCTTAGGAAGAAGGTAGATATCAGAAAATTTCCAAGATGTAGCAGATTTTTCAGGCATTTGTTCCCCTCCCAGGAGGTTTAAGGGCATTTTCTTGCACTTAAGAATGCATCTTGCTATGAGCCCTCTGCTCTTCAGGCCAAAATCCCATTGACCTCAGGGCTCTGTAAGGGCATAGAGCCCCAATAATTAAACAGCAGGCACATCAACCTTTTAGAGTAAATAAATTGGTCAGAGACCCAGCTAAAGTGAAACTGTTGCCCCATCCATACCCAGTCATGGAAGTAGAGCTCAGAATCTGAATTTTTAATCAAAGGAGGGTGAGTGATTTGTGTGGTGACTGGTGTTGGGACACAGACTGAGGCTGCAGCACAGGCATTGCAGGAATAAATTCTTTGTACTTTTTTTATTACCTTTGCCTTCACGTTACTTTAATCCCTGCTCCCTTTCATCTACACTGAACAGTACATAACTGGGAGGAATCAAAACTCAGTGACTCTATTGATCTGCAGACTGACCTGTGATTTTGCCCTAAAGTTAAAGGAGAAGTAATTTCCCATTTATATGGGATTAATAACAGCATTTTGGTCTGCAAACAACAGGAATTGCAGTGCCTCAATTTATAGAGGCCCTGTAACAGCTTATGGCTTCTGTCATAGCTGCTGTGTATGCTTCTCTCTCCTCATCCTCACTTACATGCCAGCACAGACACCCAGTCCCTCTCAGGAGAATTTCCTCTTTTAGGGGAATAGCAGTCCAGGCTTGTTCCTGTTATATGCTGAGCCTTAATGTTCTTTTCATGTGGGGAGTAGTGTGGAGACTTATTTAGGAGTAGTGTTAATTCATGTGGCTCTGCTCCCAAATCTACTTTGAGATCTCACTGGTGGGGTCATAAAAATTAAGCTGCATCTTTTCTCAATCCTTTATTTCTTCTGTACTGTATATTAGAAAATTGTACCTTTTTAAACCTGTGTGAGTACTTTGTTGAATGGTGAACGTCCTAATTTAAACTGGGATCAGTAACAGTTCTTCCCTTGCTTCTGAATTTACCCAGATGGACATGAAAGAAACAGTCTGCTAACATGCTTTGTATATTTTGATGTTGCAGAGCAGAAGAATCCATATCAGATGATGACAAAAGGAGGTAGGTGCTTTGCTCAACCAGGGTTGGCTTTACTTGCAGTAGGCTGCAGCGAGTTCTGCCACCAGTTCTTCATCCTTCCTTCCTTCCCTTCCTTCATCCTTCCTTCCCATCCTTCCTTCCCTCCTTTACTCCCAGCAACACCAACAAAGCAGAAGAGAAACAAAAAAAGAGGAGGAAATCTCACACAGAGTCGAGTATTGATGAGTCCACCCAGCCTGTTATTGAGCTGGGGAGGTGGGAACTTTGTGGCAAAAAGAGCACATTATCTCACAGCTGTAGGTGGTGTGCTCTGTAAGGGCTGCTGGCCTCTGCCTTCACACCAGCACTGCCACAGAAGGTGCCATTAGTGCTTGTGGGAGATCTCTGCTGGGCTGGAAGCTGAAGGAAGTATGAGTCTGTTATCAAGCAAATTAGAAATTGGCTCAGACCGCCAGGAACTGGAGGAGGTGTGATTGATTCCGCACCTAACAGGGCAGAGCAGTGTAAAGGGAGTCTCTGCAGGTAACTCCAGGCACATTTTTTTACCTCCCTTCATCGTTTTTACCTCCCTTCATCAATCCCTGCTTTTCATACAGGGCTCTTTGGAGCCAAAAAGTATCCTCTGCAAGTCCATGAAGGGGAGAGGTTTGGGCCATGAAAGTACCTAAGACACTTGTGCTCCTTTTTACTAACAGTTTTCTCCAAGTGTGACCCTAAGCAGGGGCAGGCAGGTTGCATTTATTAATGAGGTCAAAGTGCTATTGAACTGGTGTGCATTGTTTGAAGTGTGGTGCTTTGGTGGTCCCAGTGTCAAGCATCAGTGTCAGACTAGCTCTGTCCTCAACTGGATATACTCAGAAGAAGCTGGGCAGGTGGGGTTTATTAATTGTCGCAAGACAGCTGGGATCTCATGATAAACATCAGGAATTTGAGTGAAAAGCTAGCTCCTTCCACAGGGAGAAGTGTCCCAGCTGAGCTCTGGTGTAATTGTTTCTCACCAGGAACTACGGCGGGGTGTACGTAGGCCTGCCGTCGGACGCGGCTGCCATGGCTCCCAGTCAGACGAAAGCTGCACCCAAAGGTACTGCCACGTTCTGGATTTATTTCCCCTTGCTTTCCAGGGATCATTTTATCTAGTAGGATAAGTGTCCTTTAAAAATCAATTATTATTTCAGACAGACTGGCTAGCCTTGAATCCTCTTAAGGCTGTGGGGCTATTTATACTCGTCAAAGGGACTGTTCCCTTTTATTTAAAATTTAACACTCTTTTGCAGAAGGATCCTAAAGCAGATGCTGACAGTGTAGGTACATGGTCTTCTGAACATCTTCTCCACTCTCTGACTGCTCTGTGAATTCAAAGAAAACAAAACCCTGTTAGGACTAAAAGGCTGTGATAGATGCACTTGCAGAGCCCCAGCGCTATTTTTAGTTTTGAAGGTATTTACTTGCATTGTGGTGAATTCCAGTAATAACAGTTAGTAAGTGCTTGCTTTCAGGTTTATTTCTGTTCTTAAATGAAACCCAGCAGAAACTGTTTCTTTTCCATGTTATATTTTTGAGCAGTGGGAAAAAGCATTAGATTTATAGCTATTTAATTGACAAGTCATAAACATGTAATTATGAAATAATGTAATATTTTTTGATTTAACACAAAAAATGCTGCTGTCATATATGTGCAGCACAGAGTTTAGTCACTGACTGGTGCTTTCAAAATTTGCTGCAAAACAAGAAAATGAAAACCAGTAAGACTTTTAACCAAAATAAAAGTAGCTGGTTTTGGAACAGTACTAACTAAACAAAATGCATGTTTTGTTGTTTATTTTAAGATTTATAACTATCTTTGTCTTTCATTTTCTAATTAAGATTAGAAGGAAATAAAGACATCAACATGCAAACAGCCTGAGGTACAGTATGTTTTGATTAACATTATGTGCTTGGCATGCATTTGCTGAACAGAACAAGGCAGCAATGCTCCCTGTGATGCTCTAAGTTGGTCTGGGAACCACCAAGTTACATCTCCAGCTGCATCATAACTTCTCAAGGCTGGACCAGGGACCAGTTCTCAGTGGGTGCAGATATAAATTAGACAGTAGTAAAGTTGTCTTCTTGGTGAGAATTGAGAAGCAAGGAAACTCTGTATTACTTCATTTGGGAGCAAATAAAAATCAAATGTCCTAAGTGGTACTCAGACCTCCCATGAGAGGTGAGAGACATCAGCAGTGCTTAGATCAGCATCTGCAGAGACAAAGATTTTTCCAGGAATGAGGATTTTGCAGTTAGAAAACATCTCCTTTTGTGGAAGGACCTTAAAGACCATAGTGTGTCACCCACTAAGTAATGTATTCGAGCTTTCCCCTTGCTATGGGAGTATCTTTGGGGGCTTAATTTTCCACCAGCTATAATAGGACAATGAAGATTTATAGGCTCTATTCCTGAGTGAAGAGTTTTGACTAACTAAGTTTAAAAAAAAAAAAAGCTTTATAAGTTCATGTCTGCAGAAAAAATAAAAACCAACCAAGTTTCCATTCAGTACTTGAACTAAATAAACATTGACAAATTTTGATAGGGAACTGTTTTGATGTCAAGCCAGTGGGGAACTGAAAATTATTAAGCTGCCAACAATTTCCATAAGAAACAGAGCCTTTTCCCAATTTAGGTGAAAAGCCAGAAACAGTTTTGACTGGTCCTGGTGCTGGATGCAGGCCTTGTAGAGCAGAACACATAAGTGCCTTTATTATATGAGTGGTTAAAACCCCAGAACTTTTGTAGGAGCAGTCCTAAACAGGGAGAACTTCAGGTGGTCTCCATGGCTAATTTCAGTAATCTGGCTGAGATGTCTAAGCTAGAAACACCATCACCCTTGACCAGGCCAAGGCTCGAGCACCGTCTTGAGACTGCAGCTTTCCATCTGTGGTTTATGAATAGAGTCTGAGTAACTTAGGTCCTTGTCTAGGTGCTTTAGTGGAATGCTTGAGGCTGCATAGAACAAATCATTTGACCTTTTTTTTGCTATTTAAAATAGCTGAAAGTGTGCTTTGCCTTCATTCATGCAAGATCAGAGCTTAGCTGCTGACTCAAGTCTTACCCAGAAGAGCAGCTGCACAAGTTTGTGTGTGTGTGTGTGTGTCTGCAGTTCATGGACTACAAATCTCTCAGCTTCTAGTGGTGACCTAGTTCTTTGGCTTATGTATAGAACGTTCCTGTATTGCTTTTCCACTACTGCTTTACCACTCTACCTAAATCTGATCCTTTTATTTTTTTTTAAACAGTACAGGCTATTAAGACCAGTTGCCAGTGCTTTGGAGAGAGCTGTCTTTGTGCTGAAGATTTTGATATTTACACAGCCTTCTGGAAAGCAAGAGAGATCAGAGCACCAAAAAATCCAAACTGTTGCAAGTTCCAACTACGGGTAAAGCTTAAAGTACAGCGCTGAATGCGTTTCCAATGATAGTTGCATTATGGAAACCTCCTGCTGTTCTCCATTGAAAGATGAAATTAGTGAACTCATGGTGGATGTTTCTGCACAAGAGCTAACTTTGATGATCTGCAACTTATTTCTCTGTGGCCATATTGCAGATTCCATCAGCTATCAGCTACGCTTCATATATTTCCTCGAACAAGTTTGATAGATTTTATATAGAAAACCATCACTACTCTCCACTCAATAGTTTCTATGGTAGGTTCCTGTAAATTAATTGTTATTTTACTTCAGAGTAATATATTTGACAAGTTTGCATCTTTTGGGGAATATTGCAAATTTTAATATTTTTTCTGTGAAATATTAAAAATAGGATGAAACAAGCTTAAGACCTTAAGGTTCTTTATAATTATTACTGTCCCTTTTATACCATGAGACAAATATTAGTGTTTAATCTTCACCTTGTAAAATGATGTTGCTCAAGGAAATTGATTCAAATAAGAATGATATACTTCATTGTATTATTTACATGTATGTTTATATTTTACTTTACTTTTATAAAGCATTACATGTAAAAAAATACTAGCAAAATAAACTATTATGTGTTCCATTCAATGTAATAATAATATGTCCTTGCATAAGGCTGAAGTGATGGTATTTTCAGAGATAATGGGATTAAACTCCAGTGCTGCATCCTCCTGACCTGTAGAGGATTTTTGATCACTGTTAGAGTTTTGTATCCCTGTCTCATCTGAAAGCATCTCCAGTATGGCAAATTGAAACAGAATGAGCATTATTACTACTATAGCAAATTGTTCAGGTTTTAAAATTCATTAAGTTAATAGCAATTGTAAGTTTCACATAGGACACAAAACAGATTGTACATTTACAAATGGCTGAATAAGTATTTCAACTATTAAAGCTTTTTGCATTATTCTTTAGTCAAACTCTTTTTAATGGGACTTGATGTGCCATACACTTTAAATAATCAAATAAACAAAAAACCCCACCCAATCTGCACCATGTTAATATATTACTGTACATTCATGACCATTTTTAAAATTAAAAGAAAACAGCAAACCAGAAAATTTGGACATGAAGAAATAAAGCACTGTGAACCATGAAATTCCTCCCCTTTTCACTGATACCCATTACTACCAATCAACTACCATTGACTATGATTTCCAGTAACTTTCAGCTTTCACTTTTATATAGAGGTAGCTTGATGTGAGGCTTGTAAAAAGAGATATTTAAAATTATTCCTTGCTTGTCCTCTTTTAATTATTTGTGACATTATTTATTGCTATTCTTTAGAAATCTGCTACTTGGGTTATCAAAAATTTCAGGCTTCCAGCTCCTGAAGACAAACTTGCATCTCATTCTTGACCATCAGCCTCAAACTGGTATGAAATAATCCTGAAGATTAAGATGTGGTGTTAAAATATCTCTCAGTATAAATGAAAGTCTGTAGATTATAGCTGCAGTGTCTTGTTGCAAGCCAGACTGGTGAGGACTCAAGTAGCCCTGGGTGATAAGCATGCAGGCTTTTCTCCTACCTGCTTACCATAGTTTCCACTTCACGTGTTCCACAAATGGCCAAAATGGTTTTCATAACACAAGTTTATTTAGTACAGAGCAATGCCTGACCTGATCACAATTGTCTTTCCCAAAGCAGAAAAAGCACCAGTCATCCTAGGAAACATCAGCGTTCAGCTTGTGCTCAAAAAGCCAACAGCAGATGCCAGTAATCAACATGGTTTTTTATCCACTTCTATCCTTCAGTTGCTGAGAAGAATCATCAAAAAGGTGGACAGGGCTAAACTTGAGCATCACTTGTTCTCTGCTACTGAGTTCTGAAGCCCATGTGTGGGCAGAGGGAAGGAAGAGGTGATTGCTGATGAACAGCTCCTTGCAGCTGGTGGTGGGACAGTTGCAAAGGGTACTTTCCTTGGTTCACATCATCGCTTGTTTTTCCTGTGCAGAGCTACAGAGAAGCTTGGAGCACTTTTCAGAATTGGTCTTTTAATGTTTCATCATCTGAATGTGTGGGAGGTACAGTGGTTTCTTAAAATTTTTGTTGCTCTGCATCATTTAATCTCAAAAGTTTACTGACCAACTGACAAATGTGCAGCATCACACACTGGAACCTCTAAAATGGACATACATTAATTTATGCTATGCAGATCTGTGCCATCAAACTAAAGAGCTAGGGCCATGCCCTTGTCTTCAATTTGCAGATTCTTGTCTTTTGTTTTCCCAAAGATCCATGAACCTAGAAACTGTGTTACAGGATGCTGTATTCTGTCCTGGCAAAATTCCACTTAGGGAACTGATTTTCTGCTCATGAAAAGTTCTCTGTGGTGAGCAGCCTTTGTTAATAAAGCACATGTCATTTCATGGAGAAATGAGTGTATCTGCTCTTTCAAAACTTACAATCTATGGATATTTCTGTTAGGAGGAGGAACAGAAAAGAAACCCTATATGCCAGCTGCCAGCTGTGCATGTGACGGCATCCTTGGAGAATATTTAGGCACTCAAAAGATGGTTTAGTGGGAGAAATGAGAACAGATCACAAGGAGCCATAGAATGACAGAGTTATTATTAAGGAATATACTTTGGTTTTGTCAAAACATCTTGAATTACCATTTGTGAAAAATAAACATTTAAATGTTGGGGCTGTAATACTATTTTCCTTGCAGTGGTTTCTCTTTCTCCAGCCAGAGCTGAGGAGCCAGTGGAAATAATTCAGCAAAGAATTGATTTGGGCTTTATAATCTCAGAATCTCTGATCTGAAATTCTTTGGTAGCCCAGAAATATTATGCTCGAATTCATGAATCTTGAAAAATTCTGGAGTAGGAAAACAAGATTGAAACGACAGTTAGTGACCAGCTGAAAAACACTCAAAATATCTTGTATTGCAAATTTTGGTCTTGTACAAACTATATCACCTCAAAGCTTCTCTTTTGAATTATGCTAATGAGACAGTGCATTTATTTTGCTTTCTACTTAATGCAGGTGCTTTGTTGTAAGTGCCCAACTTTTCAGTTTCTGGGTAGTCCAAATACTGCCTGTCTTTTATGTGCCATACACATCCTAGTGTACTTCAGATGATGTGACAACTCTAAGCCTCTGTGTTGCTCAAGGGTTAAATCTTGTCACTAAGAGAATTGCAGAAGACCTGGTAAAAGCCAGTGTAAGCTTAATTAGAACTTCATTCACTAGAAATGAAATCCTTTCCTAGCAAAGAGTCCACACAAGGCTGAAGCTGCAGAAAGTCATAGTGGTGAAATTTGTCTCTAATAACACAAAGTACTAATTTACTTGTTTTCATCCTGCATGTCTGGCAGAGGAGACTCTGCTGTATGGAACTATGGTTGAAATGGCATCCCTATTCCCTGTCACCCACACAAGTCTAGCAATTCTCAATAATCATGCTTCCCAAGCAGTCAGTGAGTCACTGCTGATCTGTTTTCTGCAAAGTAGACCTCTGTTTGGTTCCCATGGTGATCAGAAGTGACAATTATTACGGGCTGCTACTACAGTTTCTCAGTTGTGTGTGCCCACTAAAAGAAGCTCTTACCTGGTTATAGTCTCTGGGTGTTTTGCAGTGCATCATCATTGCTTCCTATTGACAGCAATTTAAATGCTTCAGGTGAATTGGCTTTGTATAGAACAGGCTGGAGGAGGGGGATTTGGGGAGTATTTTTGTTTTGCAATGTATTTAGAACAAGATGAAGAAAATAAAAACTCTGTAAACTTTCTGTAGAGCAATGGTGTTCCAGTATTGCAGGAAATCTTTTGAGGCTGGGCTAAATGACTCAACCCTTGCTTTAAAGACAATCAGGAACAGAACTTAGGTTTATCATAATAGGAGCTATTTCATTTTACCTGATCTGACAACTTTTGCTGAAACTCAGGGGTTTTCAAACACAGAAGAATTTCCCAGACAGCAGAAATCTGTTACCCTGTTGTGGGATCTTCTGTGTACTGGTCACTATCTGGTCACTATTAAAATACTTATAGCTGAAGATAGGACTCAGCTCATGAACCAGATCCTTCTGTGAAGTGCAGTGAAACTCTCATTAGCATAACTGTACTGAGAAAAGTACCACAGAATGAAGCCTGGGTAAAAGTGGGATTTTTGTGCCAGAAAGGATAAAACACAAAGGAGAACAGGAGAATGGGGATTATTATGCAGTGAAAGCAGATGTAGAAAGAGGTTAGGAACAGAAAATTATGTAAAAAAGGAAATACCTTAATTAAGTATCCATTGCATTTCTCTGTGATTCTACTCTCTAGTAAATAGAGCAAGAAGTAGACAGCTGCCAAATTGTTTTAAGACTGAAGAGAAATAGGAGTTGGCTTCCAGCTCCAAATGGGAGTTGGTCATTCCAACCCTCAGATGTCTGAGACTGCAAACCTTTAAGGAAAAGACTTGTCTCATTTTTATGTGCCTAAAGTCCAGTGTAATAAGCCCATGTACCTTAAAGGTCCTTTTGGGTGTTACCAGGATATATAAATATCCTGCTGTCTCTTTCAAAATTTCAAAATTTCTTTAATTATTATTCTTAGTTTATATCTCTATGCAGACTGTGAAAATACCTAAGATGTAAAAACAATTAACAAACAATCTAAGAATAGGGATTACAGAACATGCAAAAAGGAAGCCAATGTTTCATATGTAAAGCAGTGTAGAGAGAGAACCTAAGATTTGGTTTAGTTATGCCATGTATTTTAGATTTCTGATATAACTAATGGATCACTGTGCAAGTGATTTGTGTGGGTCACAGCACCTTATTGGTACTCTAGAATTATCTGTCCACTCACAGAATTTTGTTTCTGGTCTTTGATTCCTATGTACAGGAGATGGCAGTAATGTGAAAACTAAATTCCACACTTCACCTTTGTTGCCCACTTCTTGTGTTGTCTGAATCTCAGTGTTGTCTGCAGGATGGCTTCATCTCCATAAAGGCTGAGGTTGTGATTCAGAATGACAGTTAATTAGAAGCAAGTCATATTTGATAACATATGTGGGGGATACCAGTTTTGTGGGGGATACCAGACTGCTAGAAAATGCAAGACTTCACTGCAGTTAGGGAGGTATACAAACTTTGGAGAGTCCACACTGCATCACTGTCAAACTTGACTTGGCAGTATGCAAGTACAAAACCACACACATAAATAAACAAAATCAGAGAGGTAACACACACTTTCAAGCTTATATCTAATATCATGCTTATGGTTATGTATTACTGGAGTCTGACTGTAACCTTGAGCTGTGAATATTTACCTTACCTACAGCAAGGTTTGCATTCCCCAAAGGATATTGCTGTGAGGAAGCCTTGGAAGGACTCCCGCTACCTGATTTGTTTGTAGGAGCCTCACATGCTTATGGGAAATCAACCAATAGACTTTCTCTAAAATTAAAAGATTTAATCAGATCATAATGCATAAATAATATCAACTTGATCAAACTCCAAGTATCTAGTTATTAAAACAATGTACTTCATATTTGAAGTCTCACATGAAATCAGCTGCCTGCTTCTTTTTCCTCTTCCAAATTATGAGTTACCTTAATAAATAAATACATAAATGAATAAATATATAATTAAATTCTTTTGGCTTTACAAGGAACTGCTTCAGATCATCAGATGGAAACAAACCTTTTTTGGCAGGGAATTAATTTCTAATAAGGAAACTGTGCCAGCCAGGAGAGACAGAGGGCTTATAAATTCCAAATTATTTTAATAGGATGAATAATAGTTGGAGAATTTACACAGCACTGTTAAAAAGCCTTTGTTTAAGACATCATTGCTTGTGTAAGCATTGCTTCTTGAGAAACCCACGATTTCCAGTGAAAACAACCCTGAAAATCACTACTTAAAAAATAAGTTTTGATTTATGATAATATTTTCTCAAGAGCAGCATTATATTTTTCTCCTTGAATTTCAAGAGGAAGCCAAATTCTCATTGGCGCCAGTGAATAAACAATCTACCTCTCCTTGCCTGCAAACAATCACAGATAATTCTCATTCAGAGGTACAAGGAAAAAGATAACTGGTAGTAGGAACAGATGTGTTCATACATTTGAAATGAATCCAAATCTTTAAAAAATTGCTGTAGATTAGACTAGATTCCATGCTCTTCCTTTCAAATATTATCATTAAAACATAATACTTCTTTTTTTTTTTCTTCTTGGTTGAAATAATCCCCAGCAAAAATATTTCTTCCATGTTTGTTGCAAGAATATGTAATTCTTTATAATTTGCAGCACTTCTTGCACTATTTCTCATTTTTATCTAGAGTACAACTTCTGGCATAAAAAAACCTGTGTCACAGACTATGTTTTCCCAAAGGGCTATGCTCACACCTGTGCTCAGCTGAGCATTCCAAGTAGGTGCTGCTGGAGACTTTATCCTGAACACTCAGCTGTCTTTCTCAGCCTCAGTTGAAACAGGGACAATGTTGTCTGATCGCTCTCCAGGAGGAGCATTTACTGCATGTGTGACTGTGTCATCTTGAGATTTGTACTGGCACAGTTTGAGGAGTCCTCATTATCCATGAGGATATTGAAACCTCATCTTGGCTCCTGCATGACACCTCCTTGACATGGTTTAGCCCCAGCCAGCAACTAAGGCACACACAGCCACTCTTTCACTCCTCCCAGGTGGGATGGGAGAGAAAACTGGAAAAGTGAGATAACTCATGGGCTGAGATAAAGCAAAAGCTTCACACACAACCAAAGCCAATAAGGAATTCATTCACCACTTCCCATGGGCAGGGAAATGTTCAGAAATCTCAAGGAAAGCAGGGCTCTGACACATCTAACACTGACTTGGGAAGACAAACCCCATCACTCTGAAAGTCCTCCCCTTCATTCATCTTTCCCCAGCTTTATATGCAGGTATGGAACATCCCTTGGATCACTGGGGGTCAGCTGTCCTGGCTGTGTCCCCACCCTGCTTCTTGTAAGCCTTCAGTCCACTTGCTGGTGGGATGGTGGGAGGCAGAGATGGCCTTGATTCTGTGTAAGCCCCCGCTCAGCAACAGTGAAAACATCTCTGAACTACTAACACTGTTTTCAGCAAAAAAACACCAAAACACAGCCACATCTGAGCTACTCTGAAGAAAATAAACTCTTAACCCAGTCAACAGCAGCAATCTCCTTCAAATTTTGTGTTACAAAGTTGGAAGGCACAAAATGGTGGGAAAGTGTCTCCATCACATTTCAGTTTGTGCAGTGATGGGCTGAGCAAGAGTAAGCTCTGCTGGTAAATTAGTTGGACAGATGACTTGGCCACACTTCAGTCTCTTTGGAGTGGCTTGAAATGATGACAAAGGAGCAACAAGGAATCAGTACCACAAATACCCGTATGAAACATTGCAAATGCTAGCAGTATCTGGTATTCTGTCCTGTGAAAATTTCACCTGCATGCCCCTGTAGATAGTAAAGGAAATTACTCCCGGCAGAATTTTTACCCTAAAAATTAATTCCTCAGAGCGGCTGATCAGTTTTCTTGCCTAGGTCGTGGGGTCTGGCAGATGTACACAGGGTGTAGCTCTTCATAATCTGGAACCCCCACTCTGCAGCCTGCTGGTTTTGTCCCGTGGCTCTGCAGTGCACTTCCATGCTGTCTGCCCATGTGAACAGCCACAGTGGCCTGCAGAAAGAGCTGGTTGACTGCTGAGACAGAAGGACACATCCATGGCATTCTCTCTCTGTTGATCCCACTGTCTCTTTGTTGCTCTCAGCGAGGCATGGCAGCTTCACACCAACCAAGGGAGCAACCACACGCTGGCAATTGTCCCCAGGCCAGCTGCTGTCCCCACCCGGGACAGCAGGCCAGCACAAGCACTGCTGTGCTGGGGAGGCTGGGCTGGTCTTTGCCTGGCCAAAGCCTTATCCAATGCTGGGGTTTGTTTTTCTGCACCCCTTGCTCTCTTAGCAGCAGAACCCAAGAAACTGCACTGAGTTTCCTTTTATGTGCCTCCTGGACAAGCCTCGTGTTCAGAGCTGTGCTGGTAACAATCAAATTAATCATCATCCCATCATCAGTTGCGCATTGCCAGGCTCTCCCAGCAGCCTCAGAGTCTCATCCCAGGCTGTAGGCTGAATAAATCCTTGACCAAAGTAGGTCAGCAAACCATGCCTTGCCTCAAGAAACGACTTTGATCAGGGACAGCAAATTTCTCACTATTGCTCTTAAGAATTTTCTTCAAAAGTGATACTTTCCTTTCAAATGGGAAAGAGCTTTAGAGACGTGGATGGCAATGACAGCTCCCTGAAGCTTGGATCCTCTGCCAGTCATTTACAGAAAAGGTGTTCTGATAAGAGAGAATCCCAAAGCAGGGGATTTATGATTAAACAAAAACAAACTAAAAATGTGTAAGTAATCCTTTGTAATGAACCTTGATACACCTCTGGCATTCTCATTTCTGTAACATTCAACTGCTCGTTCCTTAAAAGCAGACAATATCTGAAGTTTTGTTTACATAATATCTATATATGTAATTTTAGCAGCTAAAAATGTACCTTTTTTCAAAACACTTATTTCAAATTTTAAAAAAAGTTGCTCTATGTCTACTATCTCGATTCCCAAATGTATCCAAATTCCAAAATTTTTCACATTAATTAACC
The DNA here is from genome assembly GCF_014805655.1 of Passer montanus. NCBI lineage: Eukaryota > Metazoa > Chordata > Aves > Passeriformes > Passeridae > Passer > Passer montanus. Next base: position 26,851 of record NW_024357170.1, on the reverse strand, counting down.
AATCACTTCAAAGCTTGTGTTCATTTATTTTTCACTTTACAGTTTCATTTTAATACATAGACTCAAGTGCTGGTTTTAAAATGAGGGATTATGAAATTTTACAAAATATTTAGGAACGACAATGCTAGCAGTACTACTTTTCACTTTGGCACTGCCTGTGACAAAGTTATAGTTTGTGGACATAACTTAAAAATCAAATTATTTTAAATAACTTTGCCTCTAAAGGAGCATTTAGGTTAAGTCACAAAGACTAGCGTGTATAAAAATTATGCATATGGGCTATTTCAGATTGTCCTCTAAGCCATAAAAATATGTCTTTATATATTTTTTCTATAGAAAAACTCTTGCTGTTGTCCAGTGATTCATTAGAGCTCTGGCCTAGTCTCTCTACAAATGTTACTATTATTCTGCAATGAAAAAAGGCAAGCAACCATTTCTGGGCACTCTGTAAAATCTTGAAAGCAAGATAGCTTAAAATAAATGTTTGTATCCTGCTGTGTTCTTTTGACCCCCAATGCACTTTGGGCACTAAACTATAGATAAGATATAATTAAGATCAAAAGATTCACTCTCTCATGCTCAGAAATTTTGAAGAATATTGAAATTAAGCTTCCTGATATATTTCTATTAGGATACTTTTTTTGACAATGTGAGCAATATTATTTTTATGCTACAATAGATTAACCTAATTAGATATCTATGGAAAAGTATATTTTCTCTTGAAATTTTGCAAATGCTTGTTTATTCACTTTATAATTGTTTTATCCTTGCTTTGGGCCAATTTGTTGCCTAGGATTATGCTTTGCTTGCCTGTGTGCAAGTTGAATAATAAAAATGCAATTGTTTTTGTCCTTTCTTATTTTTGGACTACTGAAAGCTGGTTCTTTATTAACTAAAGATGGATAATTAATGAGGGCAACATCTCACAATAATTGTCAGTTGCTGTCTAAAATGCAGAATGAAAATGTCAAATCTTCAGATTGCTGTATCTCAAATTATTTTGTTTTGCCATTACTATATTTACTGGGAACTCAAAAGCTTCCATCATGCTGCTGAATGGGTTAAAATAAACTTCAAGAGAAAAAGAAGGATGGTACCCTTTCTGCTTCATGAAAATGAGCGTAGGTACAGCAAGAGAGAGATTTGAAAAGAGAGCCCAACACCTGCCTTTGGGTTGACAATCACTCTTGGGCAGTGTGATGTGAAAGTGTCCAGTTTTCCTAACCACCCAGATAACAAGCCTGTAAAAACAGTTAATCACTCATTAATTCTCTCCATGTCTTTATTTTTCCTGTTGTTGCTATTATTACTTAAAAGTAGCTACCTGGAGGAAAGCCCAAAGTGCACAACTCCTATTTTCCAGCAGGTTCTATGTTGGTTACATGTTTGATTTTGGTTTTTATTGTTTATCTGATTTTAGAGCTAAAAATAGACATGAGGGGCTGGGAATCAGAAACTCCAGCTTTCCTTATGCCACAGGCTTGTTAGTCTTGGCTGAATCACTTAGGTGAAATCCTTCAAAACCAGTTTTTAAACTTGAATGCTCAAGCAAAGGACTTTTGTTTGAATAATGTCTCAATACTCCTTCTCTAGGGAAAGCTGAGCAGAGTTTGTACCCATGATGTTGTCTGTGAGGATCTTGGGACCACCATCAAGGCTAGGAGTCCACACAGGGCCAGCAGGCAGCCTTGTGTCACCATGATATTTTTATGAAAAATCCCTTTGCCAGGATTTTTCTCCTGAGAAGCCTCAGAGGAAAAGAAAAACAAAATTATCTGATAGTTTCTGCCTGTGTTTTGCTGCTTTGGAATGCAACAGGTGCATCTTTGATTGGTTCATGTGAATTGTTTTTACTTAATGACCCATCACAGCTAGCTGTGTCGGACTCTCAGAGTCTGTCACGAGTTTTTACTATTCATTCCTTTCCTAGCCTTCTGATGTATTCCTTTCTCTAGTCTTTTTAGTATAGCTTTAGTATAGCACAATATATAATAAATATGATATGATATGATATGATATGATATGATATGATATGATATGATATGATATGATATGATATGATATGATATGATATGATATGATATGATATGATATGATATGATATGATATGAGCCTTTTAAGAAATATGGAATCAGATTAATCTTTTTCCTCATCCTGGGACCGACAAAAACATCACCAGCCTTGGGAGAGGAAAGCTAATGTCCTTTCAAACAATTTGATGGGTGAAGGATGGGTGTTCACGTCTTTGCAATGGGGCCTAATGTCCCTCCTGACTTAGGGCAGGTTTGCTGCAGAGCCCGACACCTTGGCTCCTGGAACAGACAAGGGTCTGCACAAGCCTGAGTTTCTGATCTTTGGGTAAAAGAGCAGGTTCAAGGGGGGATATGTGGTAGGTGGTTCTGGAAGGCTGTACCTTCCCTGTACCTCAGCCAGTGTGGAGAGGGAGAGGCAACATGCGGCCGGGAGCTCAGGATAAAAGGAGGCTGCGCCCTCCGAAACCTCGAGAGAGCAAAGAAACCCTGTGGGTGTGCCCTGGTGGACTCTCTCCCTTTATTCCATTGAAGTTGCAGGACTCTCCTGTCTCCCTTTTGGATGTAAACCTCTGGAATTTGTGGATTTTCCCAGTGCTTGCAAAGGGCTGGGTCTCCCTTTCTGCCCTCGTCCTCCTTTCTGTTGCCCCAAAGAAGTTCCTCTGTCAGAAAAACACAGTCCCAATGTGTTTTACATCAGCTGGAGAACAAGAGTTCAGCATCTCTTATGTGTGTGCTAAAGAAAGGTGAATGAGCGGGGTTTGGAGGTGAGCAGAAAAGCAAGAGAGTGTTAATGATGTAGGTGAGTTGCTGATTGTTGAAATGCTGGTCCCTGCACTTCTTCAGTGGGAATTACTCTTTTCTAGATGGAAAAGCAACCAGCAGCTTGACTTCACTACAAATGCCAAAAAACAATACTCATGTTAGCAAAACAGTTTTTTGTTCTGTCGTTTATTTCTCTTTAAAATCTCAGAACCTGTTACTGTTTCCAGGAACAGCTTGGAAATGAAAATTTTATTTATTTATTTATTTTAAGTAGGAAAAGCAAATAATCCCTGATTTCATTCCCTGTTAAAATGAAGCAGTATGGGTCCTTTTGTGAATTCTCAATCACGTTTGTGGCTCCATTGGTGACGGAGCAGCAGGCACAGCAAACCATGTGACCCAAGCTCTGCACATGCAGAGGTGCTGAGGTGGTGGGTCAGTGCTTTTTTGGCTTTAGGGGGATGCCTGTGTCTGTGCTTCTTTTCATTTGACATCATTAATTCTAACAGTGCCCACTCTCAGGGCTGAATAGCTGCCAGGGCACCTGTACAGAAAGCCCTGGAAGCTGCTTGCATGTTTTTTGTATGGATTTTAGCAAAAATCCCAACATTACAAGGACTCCAATTGAGATTTTCATCCGCTGAAGATCTGACTGAGTAAACAGCTGGGTTTTGTCTCACTTGAAATTGTCATTTCCCCCCATATTAGATGCTCTTCCCAGTGATTCATGTGCCTTAGCACAAGTCTCTTCTGACTCTTCTGACTCGTGTTAAATTTGCCACTGCCCTTCCTTTGACATTGACCACTACCAGAAAAATCTTGGACTGTTTTTCTGCAGGGAACACATTTCAGGTGCATTGAGCAGGGGATTTAAGGAATGACATCTTGACTGAGAATAGAGTGGCAAATCGAGTTTTTGGCCAGGGAAAGGGAACCAGACACAGGGAAGTGGGGGCTTGGTGCTTGCAAAGCCCCTCAGTGCACAGGGACTGGCTGCAGGCAGGTTCCCTGTGCAGCAACAGCAGAGGTGAGGGTAAGAGCAAGACTCACAAGACTCTTTCCACATGGAAATGGAAATCTTATCTTCTCCTGGACTTGGCTTGTGTGGTATCTCATCCAGGGAATGATTGGGAACAATGAGAAACAGTGAAATCCCAGGGGTATCTCCTTAACTCAGCAATTAGGGAGGAATGAAAGAGTTTTTCCATTATATATAGAAATTATGAAAGGCCTGAGGTGCCTGAAAGGGCAACAAGATGTAATTCAGTGACCAGACCCAGCTATAACTGTGAGGTTGATCCCCTGAAAGCCCCTGAGGCTCAGGGCTGATGATCAGCACAGTGGGAAAGGACTGGGGGCTCCTGTCGTGCCTCAGGACACTTCTGAAGTACCAAAACATTGAAACCCAAATAGGTAGTGGGAACTGTTGGAGGAGGTGGGCTCAATGGAGCAGAAATCCAGCTGGGAGGAAGTCAGGGACTTGGTCCTGCTTGTGCTGGGAGCCAAGAGGAGACAAAGACTCTGAGGATGAGCGAACAAAGCCCACAAGGCAGGCAAGGAGTGTTGTGGATGTGACAGCCTCGTCTGAGAGCGAGAAAACGAGGTTAGTTTTCTCAGAGTGGACTTGTGAGACCTTTTTAGGGAGTTGTAGAGAAACGATGATAATTGTTATTATAACAATTTGGTAAAATAAACATTATATTTGTTATAATAATTTGTCATTATAAACAGCCTGCAGGTGGCGTTTTCCTACTCTGTTTGTCTGTTCGTCTCCAGGACTGTTTGTGAGAGGAGTGTTTTTGTTAATCAGCCGATGGAGTGGAACGTTTCGGGGCTATCCACGACAAGAGGAGAGTCGCGGGCACGGGAGCGCCAATCCCCTTCCCGGGGCGCGCCGCTCCCTTGCTCCACAGGGACACCGGCTGGCCAAGGCCGCGCACTGCCCGAGCGGCACCGGCACCGGGACCGGACACCCTCTGCGTCCCCGGACCTTTCCTGGCGTCCTTCCCCAAGGGACGGGCTGGGCGGTTGTGCCCTGGCAGCTCAGACCAGCGGGCGGGACGAGTCCCCGAGCGCAGCGGACAGCCCGTGCTTCGCTGGGCTCGGTGACGGCGTTTCCGCGATGGGAAACAACGCTTCCACAGAGGGAGACGCGGGTTTTCCGTCTGGAGGGACCTGGTTCCTTTAGGGGACTCTCTGTGTGGGATGTTCGCTCTGCGCTTTAACATGGGCCAAGCCTCAGGACTTCCCGGTGGATCGAACGCTGCTTTTAGCCCGATCCTGTCGGAGGCATTGGGCCACCGGCTCGCGGAGTTTTTGGAGGGGATTTTACCGTGCCTCGACTTACGGCGGTGTGGAGACTCCTGTTCTGTGCCATCCCGGCCCTGGACAGTGCATCGGAGAGCGGGAGTTCGGAGGGCAGAAATGGCACCGGTACTGCGGGGGCAAGATCGCCAGCCCGGGCGGCTGCCAACCAGCTCCTGCTACCAAGCAGCTCCTGCGCGTGCATCGGAGAGCGGGAGTTCGGAGGGCAGAAATGGCACCGGTACTGCGGGGGCAAGATCGCCAGCCCGGGCGGCTACCAAGCAGCTCCTGCGCGGCTGCCAACCAGCTCCTGCGCGGCTACCAACCAGCTCCTGCTACCAACCAGCTCCTGTGCGGCTGCCAACCAGCTCCTGCTACCAACCAGCTCCTGCGCGGCTACCAAGCAGCTCCTGCTACCAGCCAGCTCCTGCTACCAACCAGCTCCTGCTACCAGCCAGCTCCTGCTACCAACCAGCTCCTGCTACCAGCCAGCTCCTGCGCGGCTCCGCGCCGGCCGGCGGGAGGCGTGGGCACTCTCCGCGGAACTCATCTCTCGTCTGGGTTGTGTTCCGCCGACAAGTCCTGGTGCCTTCGTCTTTGGGAAGTCACCGTCTCCTCCGTCTGCAATGTCAACACCGCCGAGAGCGACAGCCGCATCTCGGCCATGCCTGGCAAACGGCGCTTCCCCTTTGCGCCGCTTTCGGTCCCTCCGTCGCCGCGGCGGACGGGTCGGTTCTCCCCTTTTCCTGAGAAAAGCGGCCGGCCCCGCCCTCTCCCCGCCCTGCACACCGGGGTCCGACTCTCCCCCAGCTGGCAGGAGCTGCAATTCCGGCTCAAGATCCCCGCCCTGCCGGTGAGGGCGGAGCCGGCTCCGGCGTCGTGGCCGCCATGACAACACTGCCCCCCGTCAGCCCGCGCGCCGGCAGCCACGGCGCCTGCGCGGTGTGCCGGCCACGCCCATCGCCGGTGCTGGCTCCCCTTCCTTCCCACGGCGCCTGCGCAGACGGCGGCGGTGTGACCGCGGCTGCAGTGCCGTGCCTGCGAGCGGTGAATCACAGTGTGTGTGTCTGCTTTCGTCCCTCCGCCTTGGGCTGCGGAGCTAGTGCCTCCTCCTCCTCCTCCCGGCGCGGCGGCTGGCTTGGCTGACTTAATGTCTTGTACACCTCGGCAGTGCAGCCCGCGGCGGCGGAGGTAATGCTGCCGGCCCCGGCCGCCCCGCCCCGCCTGCAGCCGCGCCAGCCGCGGCCGCCCCCTGCGTCTGGGCTTGCGACTGTCGGCCTCGCAGCCCGCCATCGGCCCCTGGAGTCCGGCCAGCCCACAGCCCCCTGCTACCCGCTGGCTGTCCTCCCCATCCCTGCGTGGGGACAGCGACAGCGATGGCGGCCAGCGGCGGGGCCGCGCTCCGGTGGAATCATCGGAATCACCTCTGGCTCCGCCTCCCTGTCCGTGGGGTGACCGTACGCCCCACGAATCCCCGCAGCTTTTGGGATGCAGTTACGACGCGAGCTTCGGAAGCTGGGGATGGGGATCCGCTGGACAGGGCGGGAAGGTCACGGTGTACGGCTGATGACAACACACTTGTCCCGGGAGAGGGGCCGCAGGTGTCGGTCAGATGGCTTGTCCGGCATCTGAGGGAGGGACACAGGTGGTTCAGGAGGACCAGGTTCTGCCTCAGGGCCAGGTGCACGCTCTCCCTGTGTATAAGCCTGTCCCAAATTCAGGACATGCCGACAGGCATGATGCGATTGTGTGGCGCCATGGCCTTGGCTCTGAGCAAGTCATGCAGGCTCTCAGAGTGATAAACTCGGACCTGCTTGCTCCATTTGATGTTAAGCATGTTGCTCAGGCACTGTTCTGGCCTGTGCAATATGGGATTTTTTTAAGTACTGGACGCAGGCTGCTGCAAAGGTTGCAGCAAGCAACAGGCTTGTGTCTCCAGAACACCCTGGGTATGGCGTGGGGGTGGCCGCTCTCCTCGGAGGGCAGGCCTTTTCCAATCCTGATTTTCAGGCTACCTGGGACTCGGCTGTTCTTGAGCAGTGTCAAAAGGTAGGGCTTAATGCATTGTTGAAGACTATTGAGACAGCCTCCCCCAGGCCACAATTTACAATAATAATTCAAGGAGCAGGTGAGCCTTTTTTGCCATTTGCTGAGAAGGTTGCACCTGCCCTGGAGAAACAGGTTGAGGATGATGCCTCAAGGCAAGTTTTATGCAAGCAGTTAGTTTGGTCCAACTCAAGCAGTGAGTGCCAAGATCACAGATGCTCTTCCAGGCGACTGTCATGGTTGATGCATGTGCCAAGACGGGTGCTGTACATCACAGGGTGTCCGCTCTGGCGCTTGCTACCCAGCCGGGCCAGGTAGCCGTATGGGGCGGAGAACAGAAGAAGAACAAAAATAAGAGCAAGAAAAAGCAAGGAACACCCAAACCAACGGGGACAGTGCCTCCTTCTTGTGAGCTAGATGCCTAAGGGCAGGTCACGATGCACACCAATGCAAGGCTAAATTTCATGCTAATGGCCAGCCTTTGGCAGACCGGGAAAACCAGATGATGACAATGAGTGCACAGGGAAATTGTGCCCAGACACAAGTGATTCCTCAGAGCCCAGCACCAGCTCAGGTTTGCCCAGCCAGCTCAGAGGCATCACCCATGGCTCCGCTGGCGTGGATGTATGTACTGCCAATGCAGTCATCTTAGAATCCTGTTGTGAACATAACGTTCTTTTGGCTGTGTCTGGACCTTTGGGACAAGGACTGAGCGCACTGCTTGTGGGGAAATCTAGTGTCACCCACCAAGGAATCTTTGTTCACCCAGGAGTCATCTGACTTTTCAGGTCAGATTTGTGCCACAGTTTTCACGCCCTCCCCCCGTCACTATTCTGGCAGGGACTCAGATTGTTCAACTTGTGCCTTTTCAGCCATGTGTCCCCAGGACTGGCCAGCAGACTCATGGGAGTGGTGGCTTTGGATCCACGGGACCGTCACAAGCCCTCTGGTCTGCAGACATTTCTGCTCAGCCACCCCAGATGGTGTGTACCCTACCCTGTTGGGTGCCCACCCACCAATGATCGAGCTTCAAGGTTTGATCGACACAGGGGCAGATGTGACAATCGTCTCCCTCTCTGTGTGGCCTCCTACGTGGCCTTTGGCTCCCATGGAGTCAGCTGTCACAGAGATGGGGATGTGGCACGTGCCTTGGTGAGCCAGCGGTTCGTGCTGATCACTAACGTGATGGGCAGACGGCTGCTGTTTGGCCCTGTGTCATCCCATCTCCCATCAGTGTCTGGGGCTGGGATGTGTTGGCTGTCTGGGAAGTGCAAATTGGAACAGGTTATAACTGAGGCCACTGCATTAAAAAAAAAAAGGGCGGATGCCTGGAGAAATTCAATCACCTCACAGTGCTGCAGAATTCAGAGAATTCTGTCATTCTAAATTATTTTCTCTCATTGCATTCTTCAGGTGAGATGCACCTGCCTCGACTGAAAGTCTGGATACATGACCTATCCACTAATGGGTGGGAGGGCCTGTGTGACCCTGTCACTTGGGGCCACGGATATGCACGAGCTTCCACACACTGGAGTGTGATGGGTACCTGCGTCTGTGTTTGCCCTGATTTGCAACACCAAAGACAGAATGTGGCCAACGGGCAACCTCTGAATGATGATCACGATGATGACCACCAATCAGATGGCCCCTCCCTGAGTGGGGAGTGAACATTCCATCCTTTCTTTGCTTTTGAAAAAGGACAGTTGACAGGCTAAGACTAAGACATTTCTGCTCAGCCACCCCAGATGGTGTGTACCCTGACCCTGTCGGGTGCCCAGCCGCCAATGATCGAGCTTCAAGGTTTGATCGACACAGGGGCAGATGTGACAATCGTCTCCCTCTCTGTGTGGCCTCCTACGTGGCCTTTGGCTCCCATGGAGTCAGCTGTCACAGAGATGGGGATGTGGCACGTGCCTTGGTGAGCCAGCGGTTCGTGCTGATCACTAACGTGATGGGCAGACGGCTGCTGTTTGGCCCTGTGTCATCCCATCTCCCATCAGTGTCTGGGGCTGGGATGTGTTGGCTGTCTGGGAAGTGCAAATTGGAACAGGTTATAACTGAGGCCACTGCATTAAAAAAAAAAAGGGCGGATGCCTGGAGAAATTCAATCACCTCACAGTGCTGCAGAATTCAGAGAATTCTGTCATTCTAAATTATTTTCTCTCATTGCATTCTTCAGGTGAGATGCACCAGCCTCGACTGAAAGTCTGGATACATGACCTGTCCACTAATGGGTGGGAGGGCCTGTGTGACCCTGTCACTTGGGGCCACGGATATGCACGAGCTTCCACACACTGGAGTGTGATGGGTACCTGCGTCTGTGTTTGCCCTGATTTGCAACACCAAAGACAGAATGTGGCCAACGGGCAACCTCTGAATGATGATCACGATGATGACCACCAATCAGATGGCCCCTCCCTGAGTGGGGAGTGAACATTCCATCCTTTCTTTGCTTTTGAAAAAGGACAGTTGACAGGCTAAGACTATCACTTCTTTGAACAAATTAATGATAAATTGTCATTATGTTATTAGACTTCGTATTGAGATTGTATTAGAATAAGTAAATGATTTAGGATTTATAAATCATTTCTTGTAAGAGGGAATCACAAGATCCGATCTCTCTCAATTAAAAACGGTGTCCAACTGAGGAACCTCTGGAACTGTGTTTGTTCTTCCTACAAGGGGCCCTGTCACTTGGGGCCACGGATATGCACGAGCTTCCACACACTGGAGTGTGATGGGTACCTGCGTCTGTGTTTGCCCTGATTTGCAACACCAAAGACAGAATGTGGCCAACAGGCAACCTCTGAATGATGATCACGATGATAACCATGAATCAGATGGCCGCTCCCTGAGTGGGGAGTGAACATTCCATCCTTTCTTTGCTTTTGAAAAAGGACTGTTGACAGGCTAAGACTGTCACTTCTTTGAACAAATTAATGATAAATTGTCATTATGTTATTAGGCTTCGTATTGAGATTGTATTAGAATAAGTAAATGATTTAGGATTTATAAATCATTTCTTGTAAGAGGGAATCACAAGATCCGATCTCTCTCAATTAAAAACGGTGTCCAACTGAGGAACCTCTGGAACTGTGTTTGTTCTTCCTACAAGGGGCCCGAAGAGGATTACAAACACCATCTCCTTCTTTAAACAAAAAGGGGGACCTGTGGATCGACAGCCTGGTCAGAGAGTGACAGAATGAGATTGGTTTTCTCAGAGTCGACTTGTGAGACTTTTTAGGGAGTTGTAGAGAAATGATAATGTGTTATTATAAACAACCTGCAGGTGGTGTTTTTCTATTCTATTTTTCTGTTAATCTCAAGGACTATTTCTGAGAAAAGAGTTTTTGTTAATTAGCCGATCAAATAGAACGTTTCAGAACTATCTATGAAAATAGAAGAGTTTTTAGCATTAAACCGCTGTTGTGCCACGACCTGTGGATCGACAGCCTGGTCAGAGAGCGACAAAATGAGATTGGTTTTCTCAGAGTGGACTTGTGAGACTTTTTAGGGAGTTACAGAGAAACGATAATTTGTTATTATAAACAACCTGCAGGTGGTGTTTTCCTACTCTGTTTTTCTGTTCATCTCAAGGGCTATTTCTGAGAAAAGAGTTTCTATTAATTAGCCGATCAAGTGGAACGTTTCAGAACTATCTATGAAAAGAGAAGAGTTTGTAGCATTAAAGCACTGTTGTGCCAATCAGCCTTCTTGGAGTCCGTGCAGCTTTCTTACTCAATACTGACAGAGGGTTGCAGCGTTTTTCTCCTCTGTGTGTGTAAGAGAGACAAACCAGGAGCACACCGGAGCTTGTGAAAGGGTGACTGTTTCTACACGGTGAAATCCGATTTTGCTCTGTTCCTGCAGTGGCTGGAAGGGGACTGTCCGTGTCCGTGTGTCCGTGTGAGCGCTGTGCCGGTGCCGCTCAGACACGAGCGCTCCTTTCCCGGCGAGGAGCCGCGGGGCTGCTGGCAGCCGGGGCCGCGGTCCTTCCCGAGAGCGCCGCGCCGCTGCCCACCGCGGCTGCCCAGCAGAGAGCAGCGCTGCTCCGCAGCCGCGGGGCCCGCGCCATCCCGGCCGCTGGAAGCGGCTCCCGCAGCGCCGCGCGCGGCCCGGGCAGGCGGGGCCGGCTGCGGCATCCCGGCCGCACCGAGGGAGCAGCGACTGTCCCTGTGCGGCCCGGGAGCACAAGGGGCTGCCGAACCACTGCGCTGAGCATTTAACGGGGAGAAAAACTACCTTCAATTGAAAGCTTCTGGTCTGCGGAGATCGGAGCTTCTTTTATTCTAGGGTGCTCGTAAGCATGAGAAAAACTCGAGTTCTTTAGATCAGATGCTTTCCATGAGAAGTTTTAAAACTTCTGGTCCTGCAAGCTGTGAGAGGTGCCAGGGTCAGTGCCATCAGAGGCGAAGGTCACCCACAAATGGAACTGAGCCCAGCTGGGGTCTGGCCCACAGACACTGGCATCGTCTGCCGTCTCCAGCTTGGTCTCTGCCTGCCTTTGGAAGCTTCTGAGCCCATGTGGTTTGTCGGGAATGAGTCTGAGCTGGACCTGCTTGAAGCCAGCTGCTGATCCCACAAGCTGTGAGCTGGCAAAATTCCTTTTCCCAAGGGCCCAGTGAGATATGTTGAGTGTGCACTCAGTGTTTCCTTAGAGGCCATGGTTCCCTCTCCTCCAGGGACTGAGCTGTCTGGCAGAGTTTGGGTTTTGCTGTGCAGAGCAAAGTGAGAGCTGTGCGCTGGGTCCGGGCTGGTCCTTTGGAGCAGCCCAGCAGCACCAGAGGGCTTCAGCCCCAAGGCCGTGTGTGTGCTTGCTGCTGGAGGTGCCTCTCCACCCTTAGCCACCTTGCAGCGCCACTTCATTTCCCTTGGACACTCACGTCAGGCTTATTCTTCGTTTGGGCTGGCTTTGAAATGGCATCTGGAAGCAAAGAAACCCAACGTCCTTGTCCCTCTGCCCCACTGAGCTCTCCTTGGTAGGCCCAGGAATGTTCCTCCTCCTGACGCTTCCCATCACCTCTGACCTCTGATTTCTTTCAGAAGCTGTGCTATTTCAGTCTGTTTTCCATACATATTTAGTTATGTTAGGAAAAATACTTTTGCCAGCAGGAGGATTCCACAGTCCAACACAGAAAAGGCACTAATGTAATTACTTGGGGTGATATTTTCATAGTAATCAAAAAAGAATTCCAGAGAAGGATTATTTCTGCATCAGCACAGACTAAGTGCAGAGTATGTCATTTGCCTTGGTGTATTTTACAGCAGTGGAGGGCAGTGGGAGATCAGGCTTACAGAGATTCTCTGGGCCTGTTTCGGTGCAGGGAGAGCTGTGTCACAGCAAAGCCTTCCCCAGCATTCAGAGACGTTTCTGGATCCTGTGCTGCCAGTCCCAGGCTCTGTTCCAGTTTCTCTTTGGAGTGATTTGTGCGTGGTGAGTACGAGACATCCCAGGGCACTTTAGACACTTGTCATTACTCACTCACATTACTCCATCTGTCCTCATGTTGTGCAGGGCTTGACTTCAAGGGCTTTTTCAATGCACTGAGAAACCCAGAAGTATGACACAAAGAGCCCTGCTAGAGGAAAATGCCATGGCCTTGGTTCTCCTGCAGGGCTGAGACGGGGAGAGAAGAACAGGCTTTAGCTGTGCTGCCCAGTGGTGCATTAGAGGATGTGTAGATACCTTTGATTTTTGTACCAGTGCAGGATGAATAAAATGAGGCAGATGAAGAAACATGCCCTTGTTCTGAAGAAGAGTGGATGAAATGGTGGTAACCCATGTCCAAGGCCAAGCCTGACAGGAAAATGAAATCTCCCCATGTGCTGAAATGTGGACACTGCAGAACTTGTCTCACGCCCACGCAGAGCTGCTGCACTGGCTGGGAACACAGTGAGAGGTGAATTGGTCCTGCATTTGCTGTGCCCACAAGTGGAGGATTTCTCTGGGGCCAGAGCACTGCAGGGAATGCCCAGTGTCCTCTGAGCTTGTGCTCCTGCCACTGTTTGCTGTCTGAGCAGATGTAAAACCTGCTTGGATGTTTTCCCAGTCGTTGGTAATGGCTGTATCCCATGGAGAAGTCTGCCTTCTAATGGAGAAAGGGCTTCTGCTATATCTTAATAGGGACAACAGGGAAGGAGGATTAAGAAAATCCTTCCTTCTCAGCTGACATAGGTATGATATGATCCCAAATGACTCTTAGTCTTAAAAGGCACTTTCAGGGTTTTTTTCCTCAGCGGTCATGTGTAAATGTAATTTGTTTGTTGTTCAGCAGCCTTGAGGGAAATAACAAAGACTGTGTGCGCAGTGACTGAGCCTGTACCATGTCAGCTACTGCACTCTTAAAAATCTCATTGAGATAATAGCTGTAGTGCCATGACAGTGATAATTTCTCTGCTGACAAGCTGAACACTCCAGCAGTAGCTCAGCTGTAACTCCCGAAATGAGGAATTGCTGCTGAGATCCAGTGGCCATACCCCAGGCTGTGTCCCTACATCTTCCTGCCATTTGGCTGCTGTGCTGTCCTCCTCCTGCCAACGCTCTGACTGTAAGAAGGGAGCACAATTACTCCTGAAATAGCTGAGACCTGTTGCACAGCCCAGTAAAGTTGCTGAAGCATTTATTTTGGATTTCAATGGGTTTGGCTCGAGGCATCGGCAGCATTGCTCTTGCTCAACATGAAACTGGAAGAAACCTTTGGTAAATCAGCCAAACTAATATTCTGCAGGCTAACCATAGCTGCTCAAAACCAAGCATTAGATTAGGTGGTGTGAAACAGAAAGTATGTAAAAGATTACCTATTACTATTTTTCAAAGGTTTATCTGAAATTATCCAAACTACCTCAGCCTTGCTTTAACTGGCTGAAATAGATGTCTCTGTCTTTCTTTGTGTATATGGGCTTTACAGTAAAATTCAGGAAGCATCAAGTTTCAGCTTTCATCTTGTGGCATCTGAGCTTGGTGCACAGGCAAGGTAGCTGCCAAGAGCAAAAGTTGCCTTAGGCTTTCCTTTGCTGATTGCAAACTCCTGGAGAGCTGAGCCTGGTGCTTAGGAGGAGATGGAAGTGACTGTAGGGTAGCACTGCTTGCCTAAGACACAGAGATTTTTCACAGCAGCACACCTTGCCCTTGCTCCTGCCAGTCCCTCTGACTTTCCATGCAGCTGTTCCTTTGCCCCTCGCTGTGTTCCTTGCTGCTGTGTGCCACCTGCCTGGCCCCATCCTTGCGCTGATGGACTCTGCTGCTGCCTCCCTTTCTGAAAGGTCCAGAGCTGCTGCAGCTGGGCCCAGGCTCAGCTTTGATGGCTTCATCAGTTCTGCCTGGCTGTGCTCTTCCCAGAGGTCACTGACACATACACATCTAAATTAGCTTGAAACTGGTGCTGAATGTTCTTAAAATAAAGCAAAGCTACTAGAAGCTGTATGCCATTTCCTGGAAGCAGCTGGTCCTTGTTTCCCTCAGAGAAAGGATGCTGAAGCAGCACTAGACTTTGCATGGCCATTCATGCATTGGTGTTGTTCTGAAAAATAATGTGAGCACATTAGAGTGGAGCTGACCTGCCAAAATCTTGGTAAAGGGGCACCACCCTGCACTTCAGTCATAACTTGGAATAAAATATTGGCTTTCTAAAGGTTTCTTGACTGCTATCTAATGTTGTGCTGTTCTTTCAGTAGAAAAAGTCTCACAGCTCCTACTGTCTTTCACTCATCATATTTATGTGATATTTTGTACAAAGAGTTCTTCAAAAACCTGCAGTGTGCTAAATGGGAGAGATTGACAGTCAGGAAAGGGTACGTAGCATACAACCTTGGGAAATTAATTAATTAGTATGCAAGCGAATGATGTAATTTTGCTGATATTAAATTAATTGATTAAAAGGCCCAGAAGTTTTCAGAGTCATTGCAGTGTGATTTAGTTTAGGGATTTTTTTTGGAGGATGGTGATGGAATAATTCTTGTGTTTGTGGAGGTCAGTCATGCTTGTAGCACTTACTGCCTGTTTTCCAAATTGGATTGGCTGTCACCACGACTTTTGCCAATTCAACTACTGCAGTATTGTACGGCCTCAGATCCAGCCCTCACCAAATAAACTGATCCTTTGCTGCAGAAGGCAGCAAAGTTGTGCTGAGTCTGATGTTGCTTCTCTGTCCATAGAGCAAATTGTTTTGGAGGCTGCTGTGCTGCTGGGCCAGAGAAATGTAAGAGAAACATCCCTTCTCCTCTGCACATGTACTAGATCTGGAGCAGTGGATCAGTAGGAGATCTGCCACAGCAGACAGAGCTCTTGGCATTTAACCTTTGAAGGGTAAAACTTTCTGAGATGTAATAAAGAAAAATCCGATCATGCTCCCTCTCCTGGTGCTTGCAAGAAATTGAACTCAGGGAAGCGGCTTTAAGAGAGGTGGGAGATGGAGGGAGAGATGGGTGAGATATGAAAGACTGGCACCAGTGTGGTCTAACTGGATGTAGCTTAAGGGGGAAGAGTCTTTATTAGAAATTACTTCTTTTCTCCGGGACTTGATTAGACATGGGTTGCAGTCTGTGTGTAAAAGAGCACTTGCTTGGTCAGAACCATTCCACTTCTTGGGACCAAGATGTTCCATGCAAGCGAGGGCTGGAGAATCTCTCTCTCTGTCCATTACATTAGAGTGCACATGAAATAGATGAGCAAACTCTCTAAAAGGCTGAACAGGACCCTTTCCTACAGTCCATGGAAGACAATTGTAGCAGTGTCACTGACTTCTCTGACCTCTGGCTCTTACTCCAAGTTCTAAAAGTGCTAGAAGTGTAAACACCAAGTTCTGTGCTAAAGCTGGTGTATTTTTTCTTTATTTACTTGTGGTTTGTTGTTCTGTTTCTGTTGAAAGCAACAGTTAGATTTCTGAAAAAGACCACCTGCACAATTAGAAGGGGTGAACCTCTGCTGGGAATAAATTGCCAGTACAAACAATGCTTATGGCACCCAGGAAATGTGGATTAGTAGGCAGCAATTAATGGGCCTGATTTGGTGCCACAAAGGGAACATCACAGCTCTTTGTGCTCCAACACAAGCTGAATGTTAATGAGTCCCCAGAGGTGCTTGCCTTTGGGTTCCAATTCCCGTAGCCACATGCATGGCTCAGCCGTGTGCATTTACCCAAGCAATGCCCAGGCTCTCTGAATCCTCCTGCCTGCCTCTGTCTTTGCAATGTCTGTTGGCACTTCTTCAGTCCTGTTGGCAGGGCCTTCTGAACCCCCTGAAGGTCTCTCCATTCAAGCACTGCCTCAACACCCGTGTTCCCCAAACTGCTATGGCAGAGTGCCTCGCACAATCTGGCTCAACTTGAAGGAATCCAGCTGTGCAGTGAAAGCAAAGCACCCAAAATCTGGTACATGGCGTGGGTCTGTCCAAGCCACGATAAATGGACACCTCCTTGGTTCCTCTGCGGACATCAGGTATGTGAGACCTCAGACAAGCACATGTGCTGTGAACTTTGGCATTGCAGGTAGTCCAGTGGCAGCCAGATTTTTCTGCTGTATGTGATGTTGCCAGAGCTGGAGCTAAGTGGAAGGAAGAGAGAGCTGGAATAAAACCAAACCTTAAAATCTTCTCTCAACTTCTGTTTGCAGGCACATAACTCAGCAATTGCCTCTTTCCTCCTTACAGATTCTCTTTACTTTGAGAGCGGCTGATCTGCTAATTCCTACTGGTACCTCTGCTAATCATCTCTTGGTTTTGGAAAGACAAATTTGAGCTCTGGGGTACCTCAAAAGGAAGGGAAGGAGCAGTGATGAGTGTTTGTTTTTCATCTGTGTTGTTCAGTGTTCACAGGTCTGGGAATAGGCACACACCTGAGTGATAGGCCCCAACTTCAGTGGCGGCCAAGACTAGGAAGACTTCAATATTTTTACACTTCCTCAAGATGTTGCTCAGTTCATCAGCCACAGTCATATTTGATTCTTTCCCTGTCTATTAGAAATACCATAGCCACAATAAAGTCATACCTTTTCTTTCAAATTCTTTTCACATTTTCCAGGCAAGTATGTAAGGGCTTTCAAGCAGTAGCTTTTTAGCTGCACCTAGAATGTAACTGTAGGACTTCTTTCTTCACCCCATTTTTGGATCCATGCATGTTCTCTTGCTGGCAAGGCTTGAGGGGTAAAATAGCTCATCATAAAAAAAAGAAAAGAAATACCAAAAACCTTTCAAAATAGTTGACCTTTTGGTTGCTGCAGGGGCTCTATTTCAAAGCCCTTAATTCCCATCTATGTCTTCCCTTTGTTTCTTCTTTTGAAATGGATCCCCTCAAGGTGCCAGACTGGAAGGCTGCCCAAAAGGCTGTTGGCATACATGGAATTGATCTTTTAATTTTCAGTGCACGTAGCTTTGGAGTCTTGTGCATGATGACTGTGTCTTTCCTGAAGCTGGGCACTGGGCAAGCAATTAGGTGTCAGTACATTCAACTTGTTCAGATCTCTAGCTGGTCTTTCTGCAGAGAAACTGCAGGCAGAAGTTACTGTGATGCTGGTCATCTGCAAGCACAAACGGAATGAAAGAAAATCTGAGAAGCCCTTTCAAAGGCATCATTGACATAGGAAGTGTTTGTTATTCATGTGGTTTTAATATACACCTTCAGCATTAAAATAAAGCTTACTAGATAACAGATGTTTGAAAATACCCACCTGCAGGACCTTCAATTTAAGAAATGCCTGCATTGATTTTTATTTCTCAGTGAGATGCAGTGAAAGCAGTGCCCTGGTTGGAGCAGGAGAAAGGTAGATTGTGCATACATGTTTCTGAGATTGCATAACTTAAAACCCAAACCCAACATGGGACACAAGCAGAGTCTTTTGAGTAAGGTGGTGACGCTGTCGCCACGGGAGATACTCATCTCTAGGGCCTGGTCTGAGTTTGACATGCATGAACTTGCTTGTCCTGCAAGGACATAGAATGAAGAACTGCAGAGACATTTCCTTCCAGCTCTAGCACTTCTGTGGAAGGCCTTCTGGAAAGTGGATTAAAGGACAAACAACCCCATACACTTCTGTTGTCGCTGAAATTAGAAGGCAATATTTGGTTTCACCGAAAAGCTATGAGGAATGTTGTGTATGCTGGAATTGCAGGGTCATGGGTGACAGCAATCATTCATCCCTCTGAGTCTTGCTGAAAAACGTTCCTTCCACCAGTGTCAAGGTGACATCCATTAGCTGGCTGTCTCTCCCATCAGAAGACCAAGCTGTCTGTCCATAGACATTTTCCAACAAAGGAAGGCAAAAGCTTGGCATATCGGACCCACAGCAATCTCCTCAGATGACAAATAAAGTGCAAATCCTGTGGATCTGGTGAAACTGGGATTAATGCTGTGTACAGAAACGGGACTTCAACATCTAGCAAGCTGTTCTACATAATTATCCATAAAAATGAGGTATGACATTTGAATGATTTTCATTGGTATTCTATTTAAATTATTCAACTATTATTAATACACTTAGAAAGAAAAGTAGGATGAGGTGGCTTCCTTGGTGAGTGCCCCTCTTTGGTTTTGGAAGGTATCCGTTGCAGAAAGAAGAAAGGGAATCCCCTTCTGACTTGTGTGCCCTGCTTCTCACAAACTTATAGTACATGTATAATGCCACCTATGTAAAAGGACTTCTGTCAAGAAATGTTTTCTTTAAGTGGGGCAGACCAAGCAAGAACAAGTAGGTTGTTGAAGGATGTCATTATTTTTATGGCAGAACTCTAAACCAGCCTTGGCAGCGCAGCCTTAACAGACAAATTACAGGCCAAAATGTGTCCCAGCAAGCGAGCCTGAGCTGAGTGGCCTGGGACACGTTTCAGTAAGCCTTGTGCAGCTTCCATTACTAGGGTGACTTTTTCTTCTGGACAAGGCTGACCTTTTTGTGATGGTGCCCTGCTGTCCAAATCTTCAAATGAGCATGCAACACGTTGCAAAACACGTAGCCAAATAACATACATTTGGAACTTCCTTGCTGAAACTGCAGCTGCTCCTATGTGGAAAAGTGGTATACACTCTTAAGCCATGCTAAATTTGGTGTGACAAGGGGAAATTCTACTCAGACTGGCAGCAGCAGTAACTGACACGATCTGAGGAACACAAGGAAATACACCAAAACCAGGAATACATCTTCCGGTAGCCAAAACCAAATTCTTGGAAGAATCCCTCTCCTTCTTCAATGGCTTCCCCTTTCATCAAGGATGTGATTCAAAACTGCACTGTAAGAGATGGAAAGGTTACTGATGTCAGTAGATCTTGCTGCTTATCCATGTAACTACCAACTACTTCCCAGATAATTACTCTGGGATCACTGTAAGAGATGGAAAGGTTACTGATGTCAGTAGATGCTACTTATCCATGTAACTACCAACCACTTCCCAGATAATTACACTGGAAATTCCTAAAAAGCATCGTTTTACGGAACTACAATGTCGGCCTTCTCATGGAATCTGGAGCCTCACGATTGTTCTTAAGTTCCAAACCAGAGCATCAAGCTTTTCAGTTTCTTTACCCAGCCCCCAAATAATGCTGCTAGATGCCTGAGGTAAAGACAAGAAATATTTATGACAGCAGGAGCTCTTATTCCTGTGGACGGAAATACTGTTAAGATGCATCCCTCAAGCTGTGGGCACATCACCGGTTTGAGGACACAGAGGGAGAGGGTGGGGTTCATCAGCTCTTAGGCACATGAACATGGCACTGGGATGTATAAAAGGCACTCAAAAATATCAGCAACCGGATTTTTGTCAATTCTTTTTGGACACTCCTTGAAACCTACAAAAATATGGAATTCATGGCTTTGGTCTCAAGGAATTAAATGTCTTTATAAAAGTTGCTCTACTGAGAAATAAACATCCTCTAGAAGAAAAGACAGGGCTGGTTAATTGGTGAAATCACAGTGGTGCCAGCCTGGAGGAGGCATGAAATGCTCTCCTGTTCTGCTAGGTGGCAGCAGACAGAGACATACTGGGTCTTCTCCTTGTAGCCCAGGACTAGAGGTTTCCATGGCTTTGTCTCCTTGGAATGTGCTGTGCATCCTAGGGCTGCAAGAGAAGTGAACAGAGGGAGGGGAGCTGTACTGAAGAAATAACAGTGTGGCAGGCTGGATGGTGTGCACACCCCAGGGCTTCTGCGTAGGGAATGAACCTGGGCTCCCACAAGGATGGAGCAGTGCTAGGCTGGCTCCAGTCACAGGGATGGCATGTTTATCTTTCTGTGTTTCAAGGATTCTGTAATTTGAATGCTAATAGACCATTCCTGTGGTTTGCTTTGTTCCATGGAATCTGAACAGTGTTTTCTAAGTCACTTTGGCATCTCTTCCAGATGGATGAGAGAAGCTGTTCCAGTTGGATGAGGGACTTGGTGGAGGGCTGAAAAATAAAACATACCAGAGAAAATGCCAGTCAGGGAACACGATGGGGATCATGGAAAAGCTAATATGCTACAGCTACTGGGTTAATGCTATTACCAGGAGTAAGAATCCTCCAGGCTGCTCATTTTGAAAGCCTTTCTTCTCTGTGAAACAAAGGGCTTGGATCCAAGTCATGACATGTAGGCATAAAGGAGAAGGAGCTTGAAACACAGACTCCTGAACCGATCCATTCCTGTCAAGGTAGGAAAACAAGATAATATATATTTACTTGGTGCAAGTATTTGCATGCTTGCATGTAGGGCTGTATTCAGTGTTTCCAGGGGAGGCCTGTTGGATGCTAACCTCGGGAACTGGCAAGAGATGGAGCACTTTGGCCCCAGTTCAGGACAGCAGAGCACTCAGCACTCAGGAGGATTTACTCACGTGCTTAAAGCCAAGCACATGTTTAAGTGTCCTGTTGGCCCAGGGCCCACCTGTGTAGCACCTTGCAGAACCAACTTGAAAATGGTGGAGTGGGCAGAGCATGAGCATCGTTAGCTCATGTTATTACTCCCAGTGCCTGGAAATAACCGCAGTGCTGTAGCCTTAAGCCCTCTCCTCTTCTTTGTTGCTGTTGTTCTTTTTATTCTCCTCCTTTTCTTTTTCTTCTTCTTTTCCTGCCCGGTAACTCTCCAAACTGATTTGGGAAAAGTCCTTGTAGGACCAAACCAGGCAGAGCCCTGGGCCATCTTCCTCATCCCTCTCTGCCTCCCCCAGGCAGTGCCACCCCACCCCTCCTCAGGCAGATGTGGCAGGGCTGGGACTCAGGTGTGCTGTGGTAGATTTCTTACATGGAATCTAAGAACATTAGACTCAAAGGCAGCCACTTCTGTCTTGGGTCCTGTGATCTTGTGAATCTGATGGCAGAAATTCACCCTTCCTCTTCTTGTGGGGCAGGCACAAGCTGCAGTAGGATCGTTGTTCTTTCAGTCTAGTGGGAGTTTGCTTGCTTTGGTACGACACAAGTGCTCTCTGCCCTGCAGCGTGTTATGCCTGGCAGGAGTGCAAATGATGGAACTGAGGCTTGGAGCACCTTCTTTCTTCACTGTGGGGGTGCTGAATTCAGGACAGCAGAGCACTCAGCACTCAGGAGGATTTACTCACGTGCTTAAAGCCAAGCACATGTTTAAGTGTCCTGTTGGCCCAGGGCCCACCTGTGTAGCACCTTGCAGAACCAACTTGAAAATGGTGGAGTGGGCAGAGCATGAGCATCGTTAGCTCATGTTATTACTCCCAGTGCCTGGAAATAACCGCAGTGCTGTAGCCTTAAGCCCTCTCCTCTTCTTTGTTGCTGTTGTTCTTCTTTTTATTCTCCTCCTTCTTTTCTTTTTCTTCTTCTTTTCCTCCCTGGTAACTCTCCAAACTGATTTGGGAAAAGTCCTTGTAGGACCAAACCAGGCAGAGCCCTGGGCCATCTTCCTCATCCCTCTCTGCCTCCCCCAGGCAGTGCCACCCCACCCCTCCTCAGGCAGATGTGGCAGGGCTGGGACTCAGGTGTGCTGTGGCAGATGCACTTTCTTGTTCAGCTTAGTAAGGAATGGGGCTTCTACTGCACTGTTCCCTGCAGAATTTAGAAAGACTGGAGAAAGAAGAGTTTACCTATTTTTTAATCGTACAGATCTAATGGCAAAATCATATAGAATAATAAATTTTACTCTAGTTTAGCAGTAGTAAGTAATTTCTCCTACCAGCTGTTTATTCTCTAAATGATTCTAATCCTCCAACATCCATAGGAGCTGTGTGCACCGATCTGCAGAGAAGGGGAAATTGTTCCACAAAGACAGGGATTGATTTGCTCAACCAGAGATGCCTTTGGTGTGAGATGAGGGACTGGAGCTCAAGAAGTCTTGGCTGCCAACTTCTGCATTGTGAGTGCTAGGCAAAACTTTTTATTATTCCTTCACTTCCACAACAGGATTGAAAAGCCCACAAGAGGCCAAGAGAACGAACTGATGAATAGTGGAACTCATAATGCCCTCCCTGGGCAACCAATGTTGAGCTAAGGATGGCAGCAGCAGGCACCCCTATCTGACAGCTCTCTTACTGCTGTTCAGCATAAAGATTAAGGGGGACCTAAGAGCACTTTCAACTCACACCACTCAACTGGTGTCAGACAACAGAATAAGATGCTCATTACCAGGACTATCAAGTAACCCCACATGATCACTTGATGGAGGATCTGAACCTCTGAGAATATTTCTATACAATCTCATCAATCACAGCATCTTCCCTATTCCAGGAGAAGTAGCAGAACTATCTTTCCTTCCAGAAGTCGGAACATCAGAACTAGGAGCAGTACTACAAACCTGATTTCACTGAAGTTCTCATGAACAAAACCATATCTGTAAGTAGACTGAAGAGACTAAAAGCATACAAAGCTCAAACAAACAGCATTTTAGTGGAGGTAAATGAGGTAGCTACTCTGCTGGAAAGACTTCTCTCAGCAACAGGAGAGTTTTCAAAGGCTTATGGATTTTTTGCACACTTCTCTTTCAGGTACTCAGAACTGGAGGAGAGAAGAGTTGGAGAGGGAAGCATTTTTGTACAACGAGAAGCTGCCCATTGCTTTCTTATCTTCCCTGATACTCTTGACTGTCCAAGGCACTGTCTTTTCTAAACATCTGGAGCTTAAGGTAACCCATTATGTTTACCCAGGCAAAAGAGAGAGCTTTCCAAAGCCCACAGGGATGGCAGCTTCAGCTCAGTGTGTACTGGGTAAAGCAGGGCATGGCTCACACCATCAGTGCTGCCCAGAACCCAGCCTCAGTAACTTTCCCTCTCCCAAGGGGTGCCCAGCCCCTGCTGCTCCCTACGCCCGGCAGACCCTGCCCAGGAAAGAGCAAAGGGCAGCCACAAATCTTCCCTGCAAAGCACGGGACCTGCTCCATGCACACAACCCCTTTACAGCCCATCTCCCCTAAATTCTCAAGTGGGCCGGGATTCCTACATCCCTCCACTGCACAGGCAGCCTGGGCACCAGGAGGCTGTGAGAAAACTGCTGGGGGATCACAGGAGCATCCCCTCGGCTCCAAGTGCCCTGGGCTACTCTGGCCGCTGCTAATGTGCATTGCAGCAGCCTCTCCTTGCCCTGGGGATGACTTTATCCTCCCTTCCTTCAGGATGGAGCCTTACATAAACATGGGGAAGAGAAGAGGACCTCAGAGAGTGAGGGAAGCAAAACCCACCTCAGCATGCCTTGTTTCCTCCTCAGCATTCTGATTTTGCCTCAAATGCTGTGCAGTGAGTCGCAGGCTCTTCTTGTCCCCTTGGAGTGACCTGAGTGCTGCCAAGGGGACAGAGTGACAGCCCTGATACTGTGGCAAGAGACACTCCCTGTTTCTGGGAAAGGAAGAGGGGGTATCCCTAGAATTTGAAAACATGTGAGATTTTACTTCATACTGGTGCCATGTCCATGGAATGTCCATGGAATCAACTTCCCTCATTTCTGCTGTAACTTCTCGAACTGCTCCCAGTTTCCCAGTCCTCGCTGGCAAGATAAAGGAGAGTGTTCTCTAAAGACCTGCTAGATCAACTTTCCGAGGCCCCTTGTTATTACTGTTGTATAAACAGCTGAAAATAGAAATTAATCTCTTTATAGCCACTCACAGCCACTCCGATTTTGACAGAAATGGGAAATCACAGCTAGAAAATCTAAATCCTGCCTTTCTTCCCTAAACTTGAAACTACAGATTAACTTGACAGATGTCTGGGCCTCATTAATATTGCTATTGTCTTTCTCTGAATAACGAGCCTGATGATCACTGTGCTCCTTTGGGACAGGCAGGCTTTAACAGTACCCTCATTACTAAGAAAATATGAAGACCACAGTAACTGTGGGTTTTTCACACAATCATGAAAAATGCATTTGAAAGGGAATTTTGCAGTCTTTCCACTTCTGTTAAAATACTGTAGAAATAAAGGGGAAATACTTAAAATCTGTTGCAAAGGGACTGACATAACTGGGAATGGTTTTGCTTATTTTACAAGCTCTGTTCATGGTGGCACTGTGCCTATGCCAGAGTGGCTGTAGCAGGAGGAATTCCTGGGGGAATGGGGCCACAGCCAGAATTAACACACATGAGATCTGTTCAGGGAGTCCGTTTTGGTTTGGGAATAAGGCCAGTTCAATTAGCCTACTTGAAGTTCCCAGAAGATCTCAGGAGGACAAAGAAAAGATGGCTGATGTAAGATTTTCTGGGTTTTCTGGATGTCAAGATCACAAGGCACAGCTCCTGCTTTCCTGGCACTCCCTTCTCCACTTTTGAATTAGGGGACAAGGACCATTTCAAGAACTGAATGAGCAAATCAGGGGAAAAAAAAATCATCTCTCCGACTCAGTTAAATAGGTTTGTCTAATGTTTCATTCCAATCTAATCCCATGGGAATTACTAGGCTAAGATTGCCACTTTTACCACCCAAGTCACTGACTCCTGTTCCCTTTTCCCCATTTCTGTCCTGAAGAGGATTCCGTTAATATCTCCCATCCTTTTGCTGGCAGTCTGCTCCAAAATGCACAATCCTGATTTCCTCAGCAGGGGTAGAATATCTTCTCTTATTAAAAATACCAAAACACAAGCCTAGCCAGAGGTGTGTTTTATTTGACGTGAAGAGATGCAGTAAAAATGCTTCCCTGGGACAGCTTGTGTTTCAGCCATTCTGCAAGGATTTGGCAAAGGTTTCCAATGTTCTGCCGGACTGTGGGCTTGAGACTTTGTTAGCCCCTTTCAAAAATGGCAGTTTCCACTCTTTCTAGTGGAGTGCAGATGGATGGAAATTTCCAAGTCTTTTGTCTGGAGCTATGGCAGAGGCAAAGAGAAAGCCTGAGTTTCCTTTGATTAATCACAGGGGAACAGAGTGGAGAAGGATGATTAAAAACTTCATTTCTAAAATTGGCTCTATCTGTGTTTTTCAAACACAATGTGACCTAAGACAGTGACCACCAATGTATTCCTTCCCATCATCATGCATGGCAAGGAGGTTGACCTGATGAAGCTCTTCAGGAGAAGGCCACCAAGATGATCTAAGGTCTGAAGCACCTTTCCAATGAGGAAAGACTGAGATATTTGGGATTGGTCAGCCCATAGAAGAGAATGTTTTGTAGCATTTCAGTCCTTGAAGAGAGCCAGTAGGAAAGATGGGGACAGACTTTTTTGCAGGTCCTGGCATAAACAAGGCAGAACAGTTTTAAACTAAACAAAGGTAGATTTAGATTAGAAGCAGGGAGGAGATTTTTTTACTATGAGGGTTGTAAAACACAAACAGCAGCTGGTAGGGGTAATGGGAGGAGGAACAATGATCCCAGGACTCATCCATCACCAAAGTGGTCACTTTGCTGCTCATTTCTCAAGTGGTTGGGCCAGTCATGAGCTACCTTACACCACACTGATGTTTACATGCAGCTTTCAGGGCACATCAGGACTTTGAGTCAGCAGACTTAATAATTAGATAATATTATTAAAGATAAGTTATTTATGGCTTCTGTATCAAGAGCACAATTTGTTTTTTTTTCCCATGTAAATCAACTCAAAGACAAGAATTGATCTCAAATGCTGTGGCATCAAAACCTTCACCAAGTGATTATGTGTAGTGCATACACACAGAGAATGAGAAGCCAGGGAGCTCTCTCAACTCAGAGGAGAAACCAGCTGAAGCAGGTTCTGTCTCTCAAAGCCCAGCAATCATAAATAGCAAAGTTTGGGCTTGTCAGTGCTAGAACACATCATTTTTCTATTTTAAATTCTTGAAAAAATGGGAAAATTGCATTAAAACAGACATCAGCAAATGGCATTCTAAAGACACCTCTGGAAAGTAGGAGTCAGTTCCTCCTTGGGTTACCAGCTCTGTGCAGGGTTAAACACATGTTATGTGAAAGTGTAGCCAGAAGACAGAGTATTTCCAAATGGAAGTGTCTCAGAAAACAGGTTGTGGTTGGCTACAGCTGACAGAATCTCACTAATATATGAACACAGGCTGTCCTCTTAGCAGTAATTCAGCACCCCCACAGTGAAGAAAGAAGGTGCTCCAAGCCTCAGTTCCATCATTTGCACTCCTGCCAGGCATAACACGCTGCAGGGCAGAGAGCACTTGTGTCGTACCAAAGCAAGCAAACTCCCACTAGACTGAAAGAACAACGATCCTACTGCAGCTTGTGCCTGCCCCACAAGAAGAGGAAGGGTGAATTTCTGCCATCAGATTCACAAGATCACAGGACCCAAGACAGAAGTGGCTGCCTTTGAATCTAATGTTCTTAGATTCCATGTAAGAAATCTACCACAGCACACCTGAGTCCCAGCCCTGCC
>NW_024357169.1:0-331 GCF_014805655.1 Passer montanus | reverse complement strand
TCGGTTTTTGTCGCCTCCCACGGAAAAAATCCCATGAAAAGCCCCAAAAAGACAAAAAAAAAAAAAAAAAAAAAAAAAAAAAAAAGGTTTTTTTCGCCCCCCCCGGAAAAAAACCCACAAAAACCCCCAAAAAAAAAAAAAAAAAAAAAAAGAAAAAAAAAAGAAAAAAAAGCCGTGGAAATTCCTCAAAAAATCCTGGAAAAAAATCTCAAAGAAATGCCAAAAGTTCTGGAAAAATTCCTAAAAAAGGCACCAAAAAATCCCCCCAGGTGCCCCAACGTGTGCCCCCAGGTGTCCCTAGCTGTGCCCAGGTATGCCCAGGTGTGTTTCA
>NW_024357168.1:0-331 GCF_014805655.1 Passer montanus | reverse complement strand
GATATGAAAATATCAACATGTATTTTCTGTGCTTAAAATGGAGTTACACCCTTCTTTAAGTCTTGAAATATGGTAGTTCTATCTAGATTTATATGAGCTCTGTGACAGAATGTAATTTTAGAACCTTTCATATTTACAAAGTCATCTCTTCCTGAAGTTTGAAGGATACTTTTAGTGCTCTTTTGCACTCAGGTTAAAAGGCTTAAAATGTCTTTTCAAATAGCAATTAATAAATTTAAAAGGTCCAATCTAATTTTTAGACCACAAGATAGGAGAAAACAAGGGTAGTTAGTAGAAGATGAGGTCAGGATTAATTTTATTATATTTACTA
>NW_024357167.1:0-331 GCF_014805655.1 Passer montanus | reverse complement strand
ACCCTGAATTCCCGGTGCCCCCTCCCGCCGCTCCCCGCCCTCACCTGAGCCCACCGCGGCCTCCACCCGCCGCCCGCCGCCCTCAGCGCCGCCGCCGCCGCCCAGGCCAGCGCCATCTTCCCGCCTCTCCCTCACGCCCCGCCCCTCTCCCTCACGGCGGGGCGGGGCGCCGCCATCTTGCCGCGTGGTCACGCCCCTCACCTTCAGGCGGCCGCGCATGCGCAGCGCTCTCCCCCCGCCCTCCCCGAATTAAAACTGCGCCACACGGCCCGCGGACAATGGCGGGCGGAGGCCGCGCGTGCGCGGTGCGGAACCCGCGCAGGCGCCGTTG
>NW_024357166.1:0-331 GCF_014805655.1 Passer montanus | reverse complement strand
ACGTCTACATGGTGATGGTGAAATGTGAGTCACAGGCTGCCACCGGCGTGCCACCGGCGTGCCACCACAGTGTCACCATAGTGTCACCAGGGTGGCACCAGGGCTGTCACCACGGTGTCTCCAGCGTGTCACCACGGTGTCACCAGGGCGGCACCAGGGCTGTCCCCAGGCTTTCACCAGGGTGTCCCCAGTGTCACCACGGTGTCACCTGGGTGTCCCCAGGGTGTCCCCAGGGTGGCACAAGGGCTGTTACCACTGTGCCACCAGCGTGTCACCAGGGTGTCCCCAGGGTGGGACAGCGGTGTCCCCAGGGCTGTCCCCAGGGTGGGGC
>NW_024357165.1:0-331 GCF_014805655.1 Passer montanus | reverse complement strand
GGGGGTGTGGGGGACACTAAATGTCCCTAAAACCTTGAGTGACAGCAGGCAGGCTCAGGTGGAGCTCCCTTAAAGCAGGTGGGGATGACAGGGACATTCCAGGAACGTGCTGTGGCCTCGTGGAAATGGGAAAATAACGGGAAGGAGGGAGAAGTCTGTGCAGTGTTAAACCATCTTAAACCATCCCATCCCCAGCACACTGAGAGCTGCCCCGGGACAATTACCTTGAGCCATCCAGCCGGGAGCTCTTCCCTGCAAAGGCCTCGTTTGCTTTAATTACTCTCATTTGGAAGTCAATTCAGAGCAGCTTTCCTGAAGATGCCTGCCTGGA
>NW_024357164.1:0-331 GCF_014805655.1 Passer montanus | reverse complement strand
AGACCCCCAAAATCCTTCCCAGAGACGCCCAAAACCACCCCAGAAGACCCCAAAATCCCTTCTGGGCCCTCCCTAAGCTCCCCTAAATAGAGCAGGGCACCCCAAAACGAGGCAGGACCCCCCCAAAATGAGACATGACCCCCCAAAATGAGGCAGAGCCCCCCAAAATGGGACAGAGCCCCCCCAAAATGAGGCAGAGCCCCCCTCCCCCACTCACCCTCAGGGTTGGGGGTCCTGGGGAGGCTCCCCCGACGCTCTGGGGGGGGCACAGGGAGGGTCAGTGGGGGTGGGGACCCCCCCAGTGACCCCAAAACCCCCCAAAATTCCCCCA
>NW_024357163.1:0-331 GCF_014805655.1 Passer montanus | reverse complement strand
TTTTTGATTTTTTGGGTGACCTTTGACCCCTGCAGGCTCCCCAATAACATCAACTCCATGCCCGAGGATCTGCTGGAATGGGTGAGCACCAAAAATTGGGGGAAAAATTCCAAAAATTGGGAAAAATTCCCAAAAAAAACCCCAGGGGGGTGGGGAACCCCAAAAGGGACAGAGGGGTTCAAAATTCCTCCCAAAAATGGGAATTTTTTGCCCCAAAATGGGATTTAGGGGCTCTGAGATCCCCAAAAATGAGATTTTTTTGCCCTAAAATGGGATTTTTTTTCTCTTAAAATGAATTCAGGTGTCCCAAAATCTCCAAAATTGGGATTTT
>NW_024357162.1:0-331 GCF_014805655.1 Passer montanus | reverse complement strand
GACCGGGGGTCCCTCACTCGGGGTCCCAGAGGGTGGGGGGGGGGAGGGGTCCTTGCACAGGGACCCCCAGGCCCGGGAGGGGTCCCTGTGAGGGTCCCTGGGGGTCCCGTGAGGGTTTCCCGGGGGTCTCCAGGGGTCCCGGGGGTCCCGGGGGTCTCTCGGGGGTCTCAGGGATCCTGGGGGTCCCGGGGGTCTCTCGAGGGTCTCTCGGGGGTCCCGGGGTCACTCCACCACCAGGTGGAAGCGCTCGGCCTCCTCGAACTGCGCGTTCATGGAGGCGGCCCAGGCCTCGAGCTCCGAGAGCTGCGGGGAAAACGGGGAGAAATGGGGA
>NW_024357161.1:0-331 GCF_014805655.1 Passer montanus | reverse complement strand
CAGGTTGAGGGAGATGATTCTGCCCCTCTACTCCATTTTCATGAGACCCCAACCTGAAGTACTGAGTCCAGCTCTGCAGTCTCCAGTATAAGAACATGGACTTGCTGGATCAAGTCCAGAGGAAAGTGAGGAAGATGATCAGAGGGCTGGAGGACTTTCACCCTGTAGACAGGGTGAAAGAGGTAGAGCTGTTCAGCCTGGAGAAGGCTCCAGGAAAATTTGTCACAACCTTCTAGTAGTGACAGAATGACTTCAATCTGAAAAGAGAGTAAGTTTAGATTAGGTGTTAGGAACAAGTTCTTTACTGTGAGGGTGGTGAAGTACTGGAACA
>NW_024357160.1:0-331 GCF_014805655.1 Passer montanus | reverse complement strand
GGCCCTGGGGCCGCTGGAGTGCTTGGTGGACGCGTGTGACAGAGACACTGAGTTTATCAGTTACATCAAGTGCCAGCTCAAGGACTTTGAGACCACCCTGCAGTGGGCACACGAGGCGTTCCCCGATGACCCTGAGCACTTGGTGGCCAAAGTAGCCAAGTTTGAGCAGCTGTGGGAGGCCAGCGCCTGCCTGTTAACATGGCAACTGCTGGGGACACTTGGGGACATTCACGACCTCCTCTTGAGTCCCTGTGGTGGCCATGGTGGCCACAGTGGCCCTGGCAGCCCTGTGGTGGCTGAGAGGTGCCAAAAAGCCATGGAGGACATCCCG
>NW_024357159.1:2110-7167 GCF_014805655.1 Passer montanus | reverse complement strand
AGTCAAGCCTCGTGTCCTCATACTTGGGGTTCCAGCTTAGACAAGACACCAGTGCACTGACTAGAATATTCTTATTCATTTCCTGTTGTGAGCTAGGATTAGGAGGAAGGTAAAAGAGGCTCAAATCTTTGATAGGGTATAAAGAAAAATTTATTACCAGTAACCAAAACAAAGAGTAAAAAAAGTCAGAACAAATCTTTCAGAACACTTCTCCTCTCCATATGACCTTTTCTTTCTTACTGACAATGTATAGAGAAAAAAACTAATATTTTCAGTCAGTTTACCACCTCTAGAATAGTTTTTCTTCAGTTCACTTAGGGAGAGAAGTTCCTCTTGTTAATGTTATGGAGACTTCTCCACAAGAAAAAAAATACTCTCACGTCTCTCAATTTCCACAAATAGCAGCTGCCCAGAAAAATGTGCAATAATTAAATCCCTCCCACTTATTCATAGCTTTTCCCACAGCTGTGTTTATGGGCCAACTAATGGGGTATTAGTTTAAAGATGAGCTGTTTAAGAGAAAAGCTTCTCTTCATCTATTTCTGAAATCATCTTCATTTCTGAGAACACAGATCTTCTCTCCTGAGGGACAGGGTTTCATCACTCTGCTCTCTTTACAAACGTCTCATGGGATCACAGCTACTTCTGATCACTGAAAGTAACAGTTCAGATGTGTCAGGCTCTTGTCAAAACTCATCATTAATAATTCAGAATCAGCCTTTTATATTTATTTTCCCCTCCCTGTCATTCCCCAATATTACAAAACTGAATACAAAGTCTTAGGAAATATCCTAGTTTTTATCAAAACACTTGTCTTGGAAATATTCTATGACTGATCAGAACCCCTCAGCATGTCAGAGCTTCATGAGCATTTCACCTCTGTGCAATCTCCTCTCAGGTCCTGAGGTTCAAGGGCTCAGCTCCAAAGGCACCTCAGGGCTCATTAGAATCAGCAAGTCTTGACAAACCTTGGCTCTGCCTAGATTTCCCTCTGCTCTCATGCAGTTCATCAGGAATGTTTCTGTAATATTTTTGCTCACCAATTTGAGATTTCTTGGCCAATGCATCAGTTATTATGGTGGATTCAGCGTTGGCTAAATACCAGTGCACTCACTAAAATATTCTTACTCATTTTGTGCTGTGAGATAGCATTAGGAGAAAGGCAAAACAGGTTCAAAACTGTAAAAAGGCATAAAGAAAATTTTATTAACAATAACTACAAGAAAGAGTAATGAGAATCAGAACAGAAGTTTCAGAAAACTTCTCTTCTCCCTACAACCTTTTCTTTCTTACTGAGAATATGAAGAGACAAAACCTAATATTTCCAGTCATTTTACCACCTCTAGAATAGTCTTTCTTCAGTTCACTTAGTAGAGAAATTACTATTGTTAATGTTATGGAGACTTCACCATAAGAAAACAGTTCCCTCATAACTCTCAATTTCCATGAACAGCAGCCACCCGGAAAAAATCTGCAATTGTGAAGTTCCTCCCATTTTTTCACAGCTTTTCACACAATTGTGTTTATGGGTCATGTCAACTTATGGAGTATTAGTTTAAAGATGAGCTTTTAAGATCAAAGATTCTCTAAACCTATTTCTGAAATCATCTTCATCTCTGAGTACAGAGATCATCTTCTCCCCCTGAGGGCACAGAGTCTCATCACCCTTCTCTCTCTGTTCAAATGGGATCACAGCTACTTCAACATTTGCTTACTTTAGCATGGAGGCCTCTGCTGAACAAGTCATCTCCCCACACTCTTCAATGCATTATAGGGAAAAGAGAGTCTGATGTATCAATTACCCTGCCCTGCCCGGCAGCCGATGGGGCCTGGGGGGCTCCCTGGGAAGGGGCCCGGCCCCACGGCAGGAGCCGCCCGGCCCGGCCCGGCTGAGACGGGGGCTGGGCCAGCCTTGTTTCCTCTTTGCTGGCCAGAAGGGAAAGAGACCCTCCCAGGCTTTCTCATCTTTAACATGTCTTCACAGACGTGTGTACAGTTTCCTTAGTGGTTTAACAGACTGTTAGTTTTTAAAGCTAATTATTGATTGGTTTCTTGTCAGACATGGACAAAAATGCTACCAGCTTCTTTTCGGACATCACTTCCATTACACAAAATCACCACAACAGCACAGAGCACAGAACTCCTTTGTTCATATGTACTGGACATGTGCACACGGTCTCCAAATCCATACTTGGGAGACCTCTGATCCATCTCCAAGGTGTTTTCATAATGTAAGAAAGTCACCAGAGCACAGGGCCAGCCTGACCTGTCTGCCCTGGCTACTTTTGTCTGGGAACAATCCTGGTATTTACAGTATTTGGGAGGCCAAATTCTAATTTTGGCTGTGGCACTTAAAATAAAAGCCAGATTTTTTCCATAGGAACAAAGGAACATAGCCCCAGTCTTTCAGGGGCAGATGCAAACTGAGCACCAGAGGCCAAGGCCAGCCAGAGCTGGCAGGTTTTGTTCTGAGAGATACCCTTGCAAAGTTTTTAGGGAGAGTACCAATTTTAGCAATGGGCCTTTGAAAAGAGGGGCACTTCTTTTCCATAGCAAGGAAAGCACAGAGCCCCAGTGCTGCAGGAGCTGATGAGAGGTAGCCCTTGACATCCCAAGATCAGCCAGACCTGTTAGGTGGCTGCTGGGAGGCCCAGCCAGCCAGACCTGTTCCATGTTCCCTCGATCCCATGGGGCCCCACAGTGTCCCAGTGGTCGCTTGCTTCCATGAGAACCTGAGGTGTCATAATGCCTCCTTGGTGACACCAGGCCTTGAAAGGTCTTAATGGTCTCCATGGTTCCATCATGGACCCACTGCGTCACAATGGTCTCTGGATTCCATGAAGCCCCACTGTGTCACCATGGCCCCTTGGTTCCATGGGCTCCAGTGGTGCCACAATGATCCCCTTGGTTTCATGAGGTCCCCACAGTGTCCCAGGGATTTCCATGGCAAGGAAAGAACTGAGCCCCAGTGTTGCAGGGGCAACCAGAGGCCAAGTGTCATAGGCTGACAAGGAAGTGAGTTTTCTTGGGAAGTTATAGCCAAACTAATCATTGGTCAGATTTGAATATTGACATCTGGAGTAACCACAGAAGACATGGACACGCCTCTGAGAACACAGTGGGTTAAAAGCAGAGAACTCCCAGCAGAACTCTCTCTTTTGTTCCAGTCAGTGAAGGGTTCAGGCCTCCCCTGCCCAGCCACAGGCCGGGTGGGGCAGGTGAAGCCATGCGGCCTGGGCTGAGGTAGGCCGGAACCCCGGACAGAGAAGGGGGTGAAGGGAGTGGAACCGGGCACGGCCCCTGCAGGAACGGAGGGGTGGAGAACCACTGAGATGTCCTGGGCAGCTCCTCCAGAGAGAGAGAGAGCCTGTGCCACCTTGAAATTTGATATCATGTGCTGGCAGCACAGCCGGCAGAGGAGAAAGAGAAGGGAGGCAGAAGCTGCCCAGCTGTGGGAGTCCTGGGCAGGCTGCTGTGAGATTTCAGCCATCCTGAGGGCAGCAGAGCCCAAGACTTTAACCCTTTATTAGACAAAGAAAACTGCAAAACACTAATCCTTGACCTGAAAGAGAAGAGAGACAGCCTGGGACTTGAGATGACAGGAGAAGATGGGAAAGAATCCTAGGTGGGAAGAGATGATGGAGTGGCCTTTGGCTGGACTTTTTCTTGTATAGCCATAGACTGAATCAATTTTCCTGTAACACAGAGACTGCATTTAGAGAGATGCAATGGCTTGAGCCAGGAGAGTGACCTATTGCAGTGATTGCCAGTGCAGCAGCGAAGGTGACCTGCTGCAGTGATGCTATGTAAGGAGTGAGAGTGACCTGATGCAGTGACGCTATGTGAGGAGTGAGAGTGACAGTGACACCATGTGCAGGAGTGAAGTGAACAGAGAAAGATGAGGAGGGTTTGGTGGTGCCCTCTGACTTCAAAGAAGAAGAAGAAGATTTCTGTTCTCAAGACCCTCAGCCCCCGGGGAGGTGAAAATGGGGGAGACTGTTGTCCCAAAATGAGAAAAACTGTTGTTCTTTGGTACTTGGCAAAGCATCCTTAAAAGGAACCCTAGAAGCAGTTTTGGTCCATGGATGTGGGTGAGAGCCTGGAAGGAGGAGGTCACAACGGCAGATTTTCTCTGGGCAGTGCCATGTGTGACATGGAAAGATAAGGTGTTTCCTGGGGAAGACTATGGTACAAGAGAGACTCCTCTCTCCCTTGATGAACTGAGAATTGATTATCTGGCAGGTGGTAACTTGACTGAGAATCCAAGGTTTTGTCTCACGGTGCTTTGGTGGAAATTGGGTGGGGGGAGGAGGAATGTTTTGGAAGGTTTTAATTTTGAATTTTGTGTGTTTCTTTTATTACAGTTGTAGGTTAATCAAGTTTTTCCCTTTATTTCTAACCTTGAGCATGCTCTGCTCTGTTTCTGGTCACATCTCTCAGTAGCCATTTGAGAAAATTCTAGTTTCATGGGTGCAATGGCTTTGCTCCAGCGCCAACCCATGACACAGAAAAAGGCCAGAAGGGCAGGGAAGACACCAGGAATTGGTCACATTTTCTCCTGTCACAGCCGTGACTCAGGGGATAGGATTAAACCTGGAAAGGCTTAGGCATGTTACTGACCTCCTGCTGCCTAAGGAAAGAAAGAGAAATTAAGATAATTTGTCCTTTTTTAGTTGTCCAGTTCAAAAATACACTGAGTTAACCAAGAAGGCTGGGAAAGCTGGATATACAAGGATTTACAAGGGGAAGCTGGGAGTAGAAGATGTGCCCATACTCATGGTGAAGGAAAATCCTGTAATTGGATGAAACTCTCTAAGGGAAGGATCCCTTAAAAGAAGATGGATCCCAACTCTTGCAGATACTAAAATTTTGACTGGAAATTGGGTGACCTGAACAGCTGGGCCCTATTTGGAACAGGTTTTTGGACTGGTTACTTCAAAAGAGGATATCCAATCTAAATTATTCTGAAGTTTTACGTTAAGGGTTCCCTCTGAACTGGGTCACTTTCAGGTTTCCTGTGGTCAGGATGACCCCAAGAGTCTTTTCTTCCTGATGGT
>NW_024357159.1:0-775 GCF_014805655.1 Passer montanus | reverse complement strand
TGCTTTTAGGTCTTCAGTTGAGTTTATTATTTCTTATCTACAAAGATTTTCTGTCTGTCCAGCCGAGGTCTGATCAGCAAGACAGCTAAAGGCACTCTCTCCCGCCCACGAGGCGGTTGTCTCTTTTATAATGAAAATTACGTATTAGATATTTACCTTTACTTCCCAATACTTTCTGCCCTTGTTGGCAAGTGTACTCTTTGTATGAATCAATCCACACACGCCATCACCATCCTTAACATGGATGCCAAGGAGAAGAAAGAAGAAGGACAGGGCACGCCCAAATTCCTCCATCTTGGGACTCCTGATCCATGCACAGAATTCTAGACCCCCCTGTACAACACATAAAACCCCCCTGTACAGTGTATTATAACTCAAGTTCTAGCAAGTGAATAACATCCCCTCACCATTCAGGCCTGAAATTCTCTCATTTCCTCACATTCAGGTGTCATTTCTTTAAAAGGATCAAAGTCAAGCCACCAGGTACTTTTGGCAACATTCCAGGGCCTCCGAACCCCCCAAGGGTTTTCTCGGTAGCTCTGGACATCCAAAGTGATGTACTGAGTTCCCACAACCCCCAGGTCCCTTTCTGCCTGGCCACTGTCCAGCCACAGTGTCTCCAGCCTATAGCATTTCAGGGGGTTATTGTGGCCAAAATGCAGGACTGGGCACTTGGACTTACTAAACTTCATCTGATTGGTCTCTGCCCATCCCTCCAAACATTCCAGGTCTCCCTTCCAACAGAAGGACACACTCTCCCAGCTCAGTGTCATCT
>NW_024357158.1:0-331 GCF_014805655.1 Passer montanus | reverse complement strand
AATCAGGAAAAATTCCCAGAAAAATCCTGGAAAAATCCCCTAAAAATCCTGGAAAAAAGCTGGTAAAATTCAGAAAAAAATCCCAGAAAAATCCTAGAAAAATATGAAAGAATACTGTAAAAATTCTGAAAAAATCCCAGAAAAATCCTGAAAATTTTCTCAAAATATCCCAGAAAAATTCTGAAAAAATTTGGAAAAATTCTGAAAAATCCCAGAAAAATTACAGAAAAATTCTGGAAAAATTCTGAAAAAATCCTCCAAAAATTCTGAAGAAATCCCAGAAAAATCCATAAAAAATTCTGAAAAAATCCTCAAAAAATCCCCAAAAAAT
>NW_024357157.1:0-331 GCF_014805655.1 Passer montanus | reverse complement strand
CCCTCCCAGCTCAGGACATTCCATGATTCCAGCTGAGGATGGGTATCCAACCATGTACCTGGGCAAGCTGCTTGAGGAGCAGAGAGACTTAAACCACATTTTACCCCTGCACCTTTGTCTCTCTCTCTCTTTTCAATGCCAGTTCTGAAGCGTTTTAAATCACAAGCTGTTTCCTACAAGCAGACAATTTATGCAAAGGAAGGTGACCCCAACGGTGCCATTAACTCTGGTTTAATTCTGCAGGTATATAACAGAGTTTGTAAACCTAGGCAATGTTTCAGCTCTGCGCACTTTCAGGGTTCTGAGAGCTTTGAAAACTATTTCTGTAATT
>NW_024357156.1:0-332 GCF_014805655.1 Passer montanus | reverse complement strand
GCCGGGCCCGTTCAGCACCGCGGACAGCTCAGCGCCCGGGACGCCGCTCGCCCCAGTACCGCCGGGCGCTGGGACTGGGACACTGCGGCAGGGCCACCGGTACCACTGCAGAGCTGAAAACCAGCACAAAACCTAATGCTTGTACTCGGTTATGTCTGTAGTTCTGTCTTCCAGACAGGGAGCCCATATTTTGTCATCATTTTGAAATCCCCAATGCTACTGTTATGAGTAATGCCTTTACAAAATGTCTGATAAGGTTCTTAAACAGTGTCCTGGTTTGGGCTGGAATGGAGGTCTTTTTCTTCCTAGTAACTGGTACAGTGCTGAGTTTT
>NW_024357155.1:0-332 GCF_014805655.1 Passer montanus | reverse complement strand
GGAGGGAACCACAAAATTGGGAGGGGGGGACCCCAAATATTTGGGGAAACTCCATTTCTTGGGGGGAAAACCCCAAATATTTTTGGGGAAAAACCCGAAATTTTTGGGGCAAAAAACCCCAAATTTTTTGGGGCGAAACCCCTGGATTTTGGGGTAAGAACCCCAGATTTGGGGGTGCTGACCCCTCCCCTCCCCCCAGGCCGGCCACGGACGAACCCGAGCGGCGCGGGACAGGTGAGGGGGCGGGGCTTCCGCCCTGGCCCCGCCCCCTTCTTTAAACCCCTCCCCCCTCCCCAAATTTTGTAATTTTTTAAATTTTTTTAAAAATTTTT
>NW_024357154.1:0-332 GCF_014805655.1 Passer montanus | reverse complement strand
AGACAGTAAATGGTAGCTGTGGAATAACAGGGAACATTTTTAATTGCAAATAACCCATCTAACAAGTAGTGACAGTTTTACACTTTAAAACCACTTCTCACTGTAGTATCAGTAAAGCAGAGTCGCTTAACACTGTTGAAATCTACCACTGTTCTTAGGGTCAGTACATATGTAATTAAATTTATCTGCAGGTAACACCACATTATTGTTACTCCATACAATCTCTGCAAATGATGATGCTCAAAAAGTGGCTGCTGCCCTCAGTAATTCTTGGAAAATGAAAATTTGATCTGACATCCTTAACATTCTGTCCTGGCTTGTAAAATAAACAT
>NW_024357153.1:0-332 GCF_014805655.1 Passer montanus | reverse complement strand
TTTAATGTACTTCTCTTCTGCCTTCTCATCATCGATACCGTCCATGGCAGCAATGGCATGGCACAGATGATGGCCTCAGGTAAAAGCACATTTGAGATTAATCTGATGCCATCCTCCAGGATCCTGGTGCAGGTTTTTGGTGTCCATCTTCCTGTACACCTTCTTCAGGTATCCAGGTCTAGCTGCTCCTCATCCTCCAAATAAGTCTCCACACAGGTCACATACCAGCTGGAATTCAGGAATTTCTTCAGTCAGTGGGATTGTTTACCAGTTTTCAAAATCCTCAGGAGATGCTCTTCAGCTCCTTTGGTCTTCACTATGAACTCCACCAG
>NW_024357152.1:0-332 GCF_014805655.1 Passer montanus | reverse complement strand
GTGACACAGCCAGAAATGTCCCAGTCTGCACAGAG
The DNA here is from genome assembly GCF_014805655.1 of Passer montanus. NCBI lineage: Eukaryota > Metazoa > Chordata > Aves > Passeriformes > Passeridae > Passer > Passer montanus. The sequence goes on along the minus strand of NW_024357152.1, from coordinate 297 downwards.
TAACTACTCATTGCTAGAATCTGTGTCAAAATCATGGCTATACCCACTAAGACAAGCAAAAGAAACTGCAAAACACTGCACTTTGGGAGGAAAATATCCAGGAACTGACCAGCTGGAAAGCAGGAATTCCTGGTGCACACCCAGCTGACCATGAGCCAGAAATGCCCTCCCTGAAGGAGGTAAGAGTCAGAGAAAGACCCTTCTTAGAGGTATCTAGACAAGAGGCAAGAGCAAAACATGTGAAAATCCATTTAAATATATACTAAAACTTATTTTTACTATAAGGATGGTGAAACA
>NW_024357151.1:0-332 GCF_014805655.1 Passer montanus | reverse complement strand
CTGGGACGAACTGGGGCGAACTGGGGCGAGCCGGGAGGGGCCGTTTGGGGCCGGGGGTCTCACGGGGGGGTCCTGGCCGGGCTGCGGCGCGGGAGGCGCAGCCGCGGCAGCTGGAACGGGAGGCAGCGCACGGGGCGCGGCGCCGGCAGCTCCGCGAAGAAGGTTCGAGAACGCGGCGGGGGCGGCGCGCCCGGCTCGGCCTCGGAGCCCCCCAGGTCCTGCAGCACCCCCAGGATCTCCCGGCGGGGACCCTGAGCCCGCAGCCCCCGAGCGTCCAGCAGCGCGGCCACGTGCCTGCGGCTGTGGGGACACACGGACACACGGACACACGG
>NW_024357150.1:0-332 GCF_014805655.1 Passer montanus | reverse complement strand
AAACAAACAAATAAATAAACAAACAAATAAAAAACATTTCATCAGAAAATAATACACTGCAAGTGGTTTCTGGCTGGCTGAACATGACAACCCAGTCACCAACAGCTGGAACAAGAGAAACACTGGGGAAAAAAGCTGGAATCGGAATATCTGATCCTTATGGGAGAAGGATGAGATTGCTGGTCCCATTGCAGCCCCAAAGGCAGCTTTCCTCCCTGCCAGAAATCTGCAGCAAGCAGGGGGTGGCACACAGGGACAGCTGCACTTACACAAGAAATAGTAACTTTATTTTGTTTATTCCAGAGAATAAATGCAAGAGAAAAACAAAATTG
>NW_024357149.1:0-332 GCF_014805655.1 Passer montanus | reverse complement strand
TCAGCCACGCGTGTGACAAAGGGGGGGGGACACACGGGGGGGGACATGGGGACATCCCCCCCAAAAAAACCCCAAAATCTCCCCAAAAATTTAAAAAAACCTTAAAAAAACCCAAAATCTGCCTAGAAACCCCAAAAAACTCCCAGAACCAAAAAAACCCTAAAAATCTCCCATAAAATTCCTCCCCCAAAAACCCAGAAACCCCCCCAAAAAAAACCCCAGAGCCTCCCCCCAAAATCTCCCCAAAAATCCCCCCCAAAATCCCAGAACCTCCCGGAAAACCCCCAAAAAATCCCAGAACTGCCCCAAAATCTGCCCAGAAACCCCAAAAA
>NW_024357148.1:0-7170 GCF_014805655.1 Passer montanus | reverse complement strand
GAGGCGATTTTGGGGTTTTTGAGGGGAAACTTGAGGGTATTTTTATTTTTCGTCGATTTTTTGAGGAGATTTTTGGAGTTTTGAGGGGAAATTCGAGGGAATTTTGATTTTTTTTTGAGGGATTTTGGGGGTTTTGAGGGGAAGTTTGGGAACATTTTGATTTTTTGGTGATTTTTTGAGGAGATTTTTGGGGTTTTGAGGGGAAATCTGAGAAAATTTCGATTTTTTGGCGATTTTTGAGGTGATTTTTGAGGCGATTTTGGGGGTTTTGAGGGGAAATTCGAGGGAATTTCGATTTTTTGTGATTTTCGAGGGAATTTTGATTTTTTTGGGAGATTTTGAGGCGTTTTTGGAGGTTTTTGAGGCGATTTTGGGGTTTTTGAGGGGAAATTTGAGGGAATTTTGATTTTTTGAGGATTTTTTTGAGGCGTTTTTGGAGGTTTTGGGGTTTTTGACGGGAAATTCGAGAGAATTTTGGGTTTTTTGTGGAGATTTTGGAGTTTTTTGAGGAGATTTTTTTGGGTTTTGAGGGGAAATTCGAGGACATTTCGAATTTTTGGCGATTTTTGGAGGGATTTTGATTTTTTGGGGGAGATTTTGAGGCGTTTTTTGAGGGGTTTTGGGGCTTTTGAGGGGAAGTTTGGGAACATTTTGATTTTTTGGTGATTTTTTGAGGAGATTTTTGGGGTTTTGAGGGGAAATCTGAGAAAATTTCGATTTTTTTGGCGATTTTTGAGGTGATTTTTGAGGCGATTTTGGGGGTTTTGTGGGGAAATTCGAGGGAATTTCGATTTTTTTGGTGATTTTCGAGGGAATTTTGATTTTTTTGGGATATTTTGAGGCGTTTTTGGAGGTTTTTGAGGCGATTTTGGGGTTTTTGAGGGGAAATTCGAGGGAATTTTGGGGTTTTTGTGGGGATTTTGGGGTTTTTTGAGGAGTTTTTTTTGGGTTTTGAGGGGAAATTCGAGGGCATTTCGAATTTTTGGCGATTTTTGGAGGGATTTTGATTTTTTGGGGGGAGATTTTTGAGGCGTTTTTTGAGGTGATTTTGGGGCTTTTTGAGGGGAAATTTGGGAGCATTTTGATTTTTTGGTGATTTTTTGAGGAGATTTTTGAGGGGAAATCTGAGAAAATTTCGATTTTTTGGCGATTTTTGAGGTGATTTTTGAGGCGATTTTGGGGGTTTTGAGGGAATTTCGAATTTTTGTGATTTTTCGAGGGAATTTTGATTTTTTGGGAGATTTTGAGGCGTTTTTGGAGGTTTTTGAGGCGATTTTGGGGTTTTTGAGGAGAAATTCGAGGGAATTTTGATTTTTTTGTGATTTTTGGAGGCGATTTTGAGGGGGTTTGTGGAGATTTTGGGGTATTTTTGAGGTTTTTTTCCAGAAGTTTTGAGGAGGTTTTCAGTACAATTTAAATTATTTTTTGCGGATATTTTCAGGAATTTCCCGGAGATTTTTTCAGGACATTTCCAAGATGATTTAAATTTATTTTTTTAGCATATTTTGGGCTATTTTTGGAGCATATTTTGGGGTATTTTCCAGACTTTTTATACCATATTTTCAGGATATTTTGGGGTATTTTTCAGGGTATTTTCTGGGTTTTTTCAGGACATTTTTAGGAGATTTTGAGTTATTTTTGGAGGCTATTTTGGGATATTTCCTGGGATTTTTTGAAGATGTTTTGAGGATATTTTGGGGTATTTTTCAAGGTATTTTCTGGGGTTTATTCAGGACATTTCCACCATGATTTAAATGCTTTTTTCAGCATATTTTGGGTTATTTCTGGGAATTTTTTCAGGACATCTCCACCATGATTTCAGTTATTTTTTCAGCATATTTTGGGCTATTTCCCTGTTATTTTCTGGGGGTTTTTTCCGGACATTTTCCATGATGATTTGAATTATTATTTGAACCTATTTTTGGGCTGTTTTCCAGAGTTTTTTTTTGAGAATTTTTCAGGCAATTTTGGGCTATTTCCCTGTTATTTTTCGGGGTTTTTTTCAGGACATTTCCACGATGATTTAAATTATTTTTTGAGCGTATTTTGTGCTATTTCTTCAGCATATTTTGGGTTATTTTCCGGAAATTTTTTTGAGATATTTTCAGGACATTTTGGGCCATTTCCCGGGGATTTTTCCAGGACATTCCCACGACGGTTTTAACCATTTTTTGAGCCCGTTTTTGGGCTGTTTCTGGGTTTTTCCCCAGCTCTTCGAGGCCTCCTCCTGCACCTACACCTACCTGCTGGCGGACGCCGCCACCGGCGACGCCGTCATCATCGACCCCGTGCTGGAAACGGTGCCCCGGGACCTGCAGCTGCTGCGGGAGCTCGGCCTCACCCTGCGCTATGCCGGTGAGGCCCCGCCCACGGCCACACGCCCCCTTAAGCCCCGCCCACGCGCTGCTTTAAGCCCCGCCCATCAATCTAGAAAGACACGCCCACAGTGCTGTGTCCATTTAAGCTCCACCCACTGGGTGATGCCCCTTTAAATATTTCTGATGAGTCGATTTAAGCCACGCCCACAGTGCATTACCCCTTTAAGCCCCGCCCACATGTTGCTTTAAGCCCCGCCCATCAGTCTAGAAAGCCACGCCCACAATGTTCTGTCCATTTAAGCTCCGCCCACTGGGTGATGCCCCTTTAAATATTTCTGATGAGTCGATTTAAGCCACGCCCACAGTGCATTACCCCTTTAAGCCCCGCCCACATGTTGCTTTAAGCCCCGCCCATCAATCTAGAAAGACACGCCCACAGTGCTGTGTCCATTTAAGCTCCACCCACTGGGTGATGCCCCTTTAAATATTTCTGATGAGTCGATTTAAGCCACGCCCACAGTGCATTACCCCTTTAAGCCCCGCCCACATGTTGCTTTAAGCCCCGCCCATCAGTCTAGAAAGCCACGCCCACAATGTTCTGTCCATTTAAGCTCCGCCCACAGGGTGATGCCCCTTTAAATATTTCCGATGAGTCGATTTAAGCCCCGCCCACAGTGCATTACCCCTTTAAGCCCCGCCCAGTTGGGGCTTTAAGCCCCGCCCATCAGTCTGCAAAGCCACGCCCACAGTGCTTAGACACGCCCACAGTGCTGTGTCCATTTAAGCTCCGCCCACTGGGTGATGCCCCTTTTAATCCTCCTGATTTGTCGATTTAAGCCCCGCCCACAGTGACATGACCCTTTAAGCCCCGCCCATATGTTGCTTTAAGCCCCGCCCATCAATCTAGAAAGCCACGCCCACAATGTTCTGTCCATTTAAGCTCCACCCACAGTGTGATGCCCCTTTAAATATTTCTGATGTGTCGATTTAAGCCCCGCCCACAGTGCATGACCCCTTTAAGCCCCGCCCAGTTGGGGCTTTAAGCCCCGCCCATCAATCTAGAAAGACACGCCCACAGTGCTCCGTCCATTTAAGCTCCGCCCACTGGGTGATGCCCCTTTAAATCCTCCTGATGAGTCAATTTAAGCCCCGCCCACATGTTGCTTTAAGCCCCGCCCATCTGTCTGCAAAGCCACGCCCACAATGCTCTGTCCATTTAAGCTCCGCCCACAGGACCACGCCCCTTTAAACTGAAATAATTTTTAAAAATCACCAAAATTAGTAAAAAATCACGAAAATCAGCCAAAAATCGCCCTAAAATCATCACAAATCACAAAAAAAAATCAACCGAAATCACCCCAAAAATATCATGAAATTATTCCCAAAGGAAATCACAAAAAGTTGTTAAAATCAGCCCCAAAATAATAAAAAATGACCCAAAATCACGGTCTGCAAAGCCACGCCCACAATGCTCTGTCCATTTAAGCTCCGCCCACATGACCACGCCCCTTTAAACTGAAATAATTCTAAAAAATCGCCAAAATTAGTAAAAAATCACGAAAATCAGCCAAAAATCGCCCTAAAATCATCACAAATCACAAAAAAAAATCAACCGAAATCACCCCAAAAATATCATGAAATTATTCCCAAAGGAAATCACAAAAAGTTGTTAAAATCAGCCCCAAAATAATAAAAAATGACCCAAAATCACGGAAAATCAGCCCAAAATCACCCAAAATCATTCAGAATCAGTACAATCAGCCCCAAAATCGTCAAAAATCATCAAAAATTACCCCAAATCACTGAAAATCGGCCCAAAATCACAGAAATTCGTGAAAAATCAGCAAAATCACCCAAAAAGCAGAAAAAAATCGGCCCAAAATCACGTCCATTTAAGCTCCGCCCACAGGACCACGCCCCTTTAAACTGAAATAATTTTTAAAAATCACCAAAATTAGTAAAAAATCACGAAAATCAGCCAAAAATCGCCCTAAAATCATCACAAATCACACAAAAATCAACCAAAATCACCCCAAAAATATCACGAAATTATTCCCAAAGGAAATCACAAAAAGTTGTTAAAATCAGCCCCAAAATAATAAAAAATGACCCAAAATCACGGAAAATCAGCCCAAAATCACCCAAAATCATTCAGAATCAGTACAATCAGCCCCAAAATCGTCAAAAATCATCAAAAATGACCCAAAATCACGGAAAATCTGCCAAAAATCACAGGAACTCGTGAAAAATCAGCAAAATCACCCAAAAAGCAGAAAAAAATCGGCCCAAAATCACAAAGAAACAGAAAAATCACCCAAAATCACTGAAAATCATGAAAGAAGCACAAAAATCAGTGAAAATCATTAAAAAGTCAGCCCAGAATCATCCTAAAATCACAAAAATCATTGAAATCACTGAAAATCTTCATAAATCACCAAAAATCAGAAAAAATCATAAATAAATCAGCCCAAAACCACCAAAAGTCATTCAAAAATCATTCAAAAATTATGATAATCAAGATAATCAGACAAAAATCACCAAAAAATCACACAAATCATCAAAACCACCATAAATCACCCAAAATCATCCAAAAATCAACTAAATATCACCCAAAATCAATGAAAATCAACCAAAATCCCTCAAAAATCAGCCAAAATCATCCCAAAAATTCACTTTAAAATCACCAAAATCATCCAAAATCATTCAAAAGTCCCTCAGAAATTACTGAAATCAAGAAAAATCACCCAAAATCCACCAAAGAATCCCCAAAATCATCTAAAATCATTCCAAAATCCCCCAAAATTTTCCAAAATCAACAGAAGTCACCCAGAATCACTGAAAATCACCCCAAAAATTACTTTTAAATCACTGAAATCAGCTCAAATCGTTCAAAAATCCCTCAAAAATCACCAAAATCGACAAAAATCAGCCAAAGTCACCCCAAAAATCACAAAAACTTATCAAAATCACTCAAAAATCACCAAAATCAACAAAAATCACCCGAAATCACTGAAAATCACCCAAAACCACCCCAAAAAGTCACTTAAAAATCACTAAAATCATCCAAAACCATTGAAAGATCCTTTAAAAATTATTGAAATCAACGAAAACCACCCAAAATCACTCAAAAATCACCAAAATGAACAAAAATCACCCAAAAATCCACCAAAGAATCCCCAAAATCATCTAAAATCACTCCAAAATCACTGAAATCAGCTCAAATCGTTCAAAAATCCCTCAAAAATCACCAAAATCGACAAAAATCAGCCAAAGTCACCCCAAAAATCACAAAAACTTATCAAAATCACTCAAAAATCACCAAAATCGACAAAAATCAGCCAAAGTCACCCCAAAAATCACAAAAACTTATCAAAATCACTCAAAAATCACCAAAATCGACAAAAATCAGCCAAAGTCACCCCAAAAATCACAAAAACTTATCAAAATCACTCAAAAATCACCAAAATCGACAAAAATCAGCCAAAGTCACCCCAAAAATCACAAAAACTTATCAAAATCACTCAAAAATCACCAAAATCGACAAAAATCAGCCAAAGTCACCCCAAAAATCACAAAAACTTATCAAAATCACTCAAAAATCACCAAAATTAACAAAAATCACCCAAAATCACCCAAAAATCGACCAAAGAATCCCCAAAATCATCTAAAATCACTCCAAAATCACTCAAAATTTACCAAAATCAACAAAAGCCACCCAGAATCATTCCCAAAATTCTCTAAAAATTTATCAAAATCATTCAAAATCATTCCGAAATTACTGAAATCAACAAAAATCACCCCAAAAATCACCAAAAAAATCACTAAAAAATTACCAAAATAATTTGAAAATCCCTCAAAAATTAATGAAATCAACAAAAATCACTCAAAATTACCGAAAACCCCCCAAAATCACAAAAAAATCCCCGAAATCCCCCCAAAATCATTGAAAAACCCTTTAAAAATTATTGAAATCAACAAAAATCACCCCAAAATCCACCAAAAAATCACCCCAAAAATCACCAAAAAAATCACTAAAAAATTACCAAAATAATTTGAAAATCCCTCAAAAATTAATGAAATCAACAAAAATCACTCAAAATTACCGAAAACCCCCCAAAATCACAAAAAAATCCCCGAAATCCCCCCAAAATCATTGAAAAACCCTTTAAAACTTATTGAAATCAACAAAAATCACCCCCAAATCCACCAAAAATCCCCAAAATCGCTCCAAAAATTCACTACAAAAATTACCAAAATCATTGAAAAATCACCAAAAATCCCCAAAATCGCTCCAAAAATTCACTACAAAAATCCCCAAAATCACTCAAAAATTTCACTACAAAAATTACCAAAATCATTCAAAAATCACCAAAATCAACAAAAATCACCCAAAATCACTGAAAATCACCCAAAATCACCAAAAATCACCCGAAATCACTGAAAATCACCCAAAATCGCCCCAAAAAAGTCACTTAAAAATCACTAAAATCATCCAAAATCATTGAAAATCCCTTTAAAACTTATTGAAATCAACAAAAATCACCCCCAAATCCACCAAAAATCCCCAAAATCACTACAAAAATTCCCAAAATCATTCAAAAATCACCCAAATCACCCAAATCACCCCAAAATCAACAAAAAATCCCCAAAATCCCCCAAAATGGCGGCGCGCGGGCGGGCACCGGGACTTCCTGGTGGGGCGGGGGCGGGGCGGTGACGTCAGCGGGGCGATGACGTCACCCCGTGACGTCACGGCCCGCAGCCAACACGCACTGCCACGCGGATCACGTGACGGGCTCGGGGGCGCTGCGCCGCGCCCTCGGCTGCCGCAGCGCCATCGGCCGCGCCAGCG
>NW_024357147.1:0-332 GCF_014805655.1 Passer montanus | reverse complement strand
CCCTGACCACCCCAGAGACTCCCTGACCATCCCACAGACCCTCCTGACCACCCCATGGACGCCCTACCCACCCAACACCTCCTGTCCCCCACCCCTCACCCACCCTGCAATGTCCCCTTGTTGTCCCCCCCCGTGCAGAGCTGTGCCACCAGCGAGCCCCCCCCGGCTACGGTGACTTCTTCTGGCCGGTGCTGACCTCGGGGGTCCTGCACTGCGTCACCTCCTGCACCCCCAACCGGCCCCAGAGCCTGGACTGCCACCACGGCCGCTGCCAGGTCACCCGCCAGGGACCCCGCTGCTTGTGAGTGCCACCACGGGGTCCTAGAACCCAC
>NW_024357146.1:0-332 GCF_014805655.1 Passer montanus | reverse complement strand
TTTGAGGAGGTTTTGGGGAATTTTGAGGAGATTTGGGAGGTTTTGAGGAGGTTTGGGATTGGTTTAAGGACATTTGGGGGGATTTTTATCAGTTTTGGGGATCTGGATGAGTTTTTGGATTTTTTTTATGAGTTTTGGGTGGTTTTGATGAGTTTTGGTTTGGTTTTGATGAGTTTTGCTGCCATTTTGATCCCGTTTTTGTGGATTTTGACCTGGTTTTTGTGGATTTTTCACCACTTTTGGTGAATTTCGTGCCACTTTTTGTGGATTTTCCCCACTTTTTGTGGATTTGATGTTTTTTGCCCCCAGCCTGGCAGGTGAGGCCATGCCCT
>NW_024357145.1:0-332 GCF_014805655.1 Passer montanus | reverse complement strand
ACAATTCCCAGTTCCCAGCACCCACCCAGCCCTGCCCTGGGCAGTGGGAGCCATTCCCTGGCCCTGCCCCCGTTAGGGGAAGGTTCCTTTGGCTGTTCATTACTGACTGCTGTGCATTAATTAAATGATTAAAAAGGAGGTGATTGAGGAAGGCCTTGTGCACATGAAGTGCAGAAGGCAGTGCAGGTGTTGTGCTCATCCAGGCTGCTTTAGGACCCCTCCCTAATGCAGGTTTTGGGCTGTGGGCTCATCCACAGCAGCAAAGCCACCCCTGCCTCAGATCTGTGGAGTGCAGAGCCCCCTCTGGGTCCCCTCCCTGCCCCTGCCCTTGT
>NW_024357144.1:0-332 GCF_014805655.1 Passer montanus | reverse complement strand
ACACCCGGGGGTCTCCCCCCGGCACCGGGGCCTCTCCCGCCGCCCCGGCCCCCCCGCGCGGCGCGCCCCCATCACCTCTCGAGGAAGAGGCGCAGGGCGCGGTCGATGTTCATGCGGTGCCCCACGCGCGTCACGCCCAGGTCGATGTAGTCCTCCTTGGTGAGCGCGGGCAGGTGCGTGCCGTCGATCTCGTTGTGCAGGAAGCGCGCGCGGTGCTCGCCCAGGTTCAGCGACTCCAGCCAGTCGGCCACGTCGAACTTGCTCCAGAAGGCCAGCGGCTTGGCCCCGAACGGCTTCCCGGCCGCGGCGGCGGCGGCGGCGGCGGCGGGGCG
>NW_024357143.1:0-332 GCF_014805655.1 Passer montanus | reverse complement strand
GCAGGCAGTTCACTCCTACAGGAGGGAGCACATGGAGGTCCACAGGAGAGCAGATATCCACCTGCAGCCCCTGGAGGACCCACACCAGAGCAGGTGGGTTCACATGCTGTGACCCCATGGAGAGCTCACACTGGAGCAGGTTTTCTTGTGATCCATGGAGCAGGATTTGTGATCCATGCTGGAGCAGTCTGCTCTTGAAGGACTGCACCCCATCGAAAAGACCCCCCTTAGGAGAAGCTCATGAAGGACAATGCACCATAGAAGGGATTCCATACTGAAGCAAGGGAAGGAGGAAAGCAGAGCAAAAGTGTTATCATCTGACTGAAAACCCT
>NW_024357142.1:0-332 GCF_014805655.1 Passer montanus | reverse complement strand
CCCCCCAAAATCCCCCCAAATTCCCCCAACTTCCACCAGGGGGCGCCCTGCCCCCCGTCGGGGGGCGTGACCCGCCGCGCGCGCTCCCATTGGTCACTCTCCCCGTTTGATTGACACGCAGCTCGCCCAATGGGAGGCGCGGCCGCGCGGCGGAAGCGGAAGCGCGCGGCGGCGGAAGCGGAAGCGGGAGCGGGGGCAGCAATGGCGGCAGCCTGGGGCAGGATCGGGGCCCTCAGCGGAGCCGCCGCCGTGGCGGGCGCGGCCTACGGGGCCCACGGTGGGGAAAAAAGGGATAAAAAGGGGAAAAACGGGGAAAAACGCGGGGATCTGGG
>NW_024357141.1:0-332 GCF_014805655.1 Passer montanus | reverse complement strand
GGAGCAGGAAAGGCATTCCCAGGGTGTGGCAGGGACCCAAGGGAAGCACGACTCCTTACTGTCCAGGCAGACGCTGTCGCTGTTGCCCCGGGGCCCCTCCCCGGCCGCGGTCGCCGCTGTCATCCAGAGCTCGTGGGGCTCGCCCGGCTCCAGCGGAGCGAGGTGCAGCGAGCGAGGAGCCTTCCCCGCGGGAACGGCTGGGAAAGGCATGGAAATGGAGAGCTGGCACCGGGCTCCGAGCCAAGGGAGGACGGGGACGGGGAGGAATAAGGGAAAAGAACTGGAAGAAGAATAAGAGGGGAAAAGAGGAGGAAGAAGAGGAGGAGGAAGAG
>NW_024357140.1:0-333 GCF_014805655.1 Passer montanus | reverse complement strand
GGTGGAATTTTGGGGATTTTGGGTGGAATCATTCAGATTTGGGGCTTTTCCCTTGGATTTTGGTTGGAATTTTGGGGATTTTGGGGAAAATCTCAGAATTTTGGGTGGAATTTATGGGATTTGTGGGATTTGCTTTGGATTTTGGGTTTTCCCTTTGCATTTTGGATGGAATTTTTGGGAATTTGGGTGGAATTTTCGCGATTTTGGGTTCTTCCTTCAGATTTTCAGTGGAATTTTAGGAATTTTGGGGTTGCTCCTTGGATATTTTGGGTGGAATAATTCAGATTTGGGCTTTTCCATTGGATTTTGGGTGGAATTTTCTCAATTTTGGGT
>NW_024357139.1:0-333 GCF_014805655.1 Passer montanus | reverse complement strand
CCCAAGTGCGGGATCCCCCCCGCTAAATGTGGAAAAAATGACGCCATCACCCGCCCCGCCGTGACGTCAGCGCGGCGGAGGGCGCGGATTGGCCGCGGCCCGGGGGGGGCTCCGCGCCCACCGCCCACTTTTAAAAGTGGCGCCGGGAGCGGCACCGGGAGGGAGCGAGCGAGGGCACCGAGCCGAGCCCAGGGCACCGACCCCACCCGGGACAGCCCCAGCCGCGACCCCCGCGACCCCCGCGACCCCCGCCATGTCCAACGCGCACTTCAACCGCGGCCCGGCCTACGGGCTCTCGGCCGAGGTGAAGAACAAGGTGAGCGGCACCGAGCC
>NW_024357138.1:0-333 GCF_014805655.1 Passer montanus | reverse complement strand
AAATGGTTCAGAAAGGAAAATTTTCAGATATTGTATTGATTTAAGCTGCACCAAGATAACTTCAGATTTTAAGTGCTCATGAAGAGTTATGGATACAATTATCCTTATTTTTCTTTTACCATGACAAAACAGACAGGAGTGAGAGCTGCCCAGCAGCTGCTCTCAGAGCTCAAATTGGTCCTGCATTCCCCTGGTTGGGTGTGAGGGCTCAGAGCACCACACTGCTTTGTGTAGCTTTTGGGCAGGGTGAAATTCTCTCTCTTCCTCCCTATCCTTCCCATGCCCTGTGGCATTCATATCCTCTGAACAAAATTCCTTCACCAGGGATTTTTC
>NW_024357137.1:0-5840 GCF_014805655.1 Passer montanus | reverse complement strand
CAGTGGGATTGGATTCAATGCCCAAAAAGATCACAGAAACCCCTGTCAGATGCCATAACAGCCTACACGGATGCGGGAAGAAAATCCAGAATTGCTGCAGTGACCTGGCAGGAAAAGGGACAATGGCACTATCAGATTCTCCAGGCCTCTGAATTGGATACTTTACAAACGATGGAGTTATTGGCTGTTGTTTGGGCCATGATGCATTTTTCCGGGCCCCTCAATATAGTGACAGATTCTTTGTGTACGTTACAAGAGTATGTGAGCAAATAGAAGATGCCTCTATAAAAGAGGTTCAAAACAGGAGGTTACATGAACTGTTTATACAGTTACAGAGGGCAATTAAGCTGAGAAAGTATCCTTTCTCTGTCATTCATAGCAGAAGTCATAAGTGGGATATTGGCCTAGGAGAGGGTAACGCACAAGCAGATAAGCTAGTCTCAATCACACGGCCCAGACACAAGTAGCCGCTGTCAACACCTCAGCCCAGCTGCACTCCAGCCAGCCACTGCCGGGAGCCTCGGGCTGGACGTGGCAGCCTCAGTAGAGGTAACACTGATGACCACCCAACCGGAAAAGGTGCCGACTGGAATAAAGGGACCAATCATCATTGATGATGGTCCTATGGGAGCTTTGCTTCTGGGACGATCGTCGGCCACCATGATGGGATTATTTGTTTTAACTGGAGTAATAGACGCTGATTATACGGGGGAAATTTGTGTCATGGTACATACTCCTTTTCCACTGATACAAATAGAGAAAGGGCAGAGGATAGCCCAATTGGTTCCATTGGAGCAGATTGCTAAAACGTTGCCCCCTCGTCAATTACTGTCAAGGGGAGAACAAGGCTTTGGTTCCACTGGAGGACTTACTTTATTAACAATGAATTTGAATGATCGGCCTAAGTGCACTGTAATAATAGAGCATCTGGCGGGGAGACAAACCTTGGAAGGTTTATTAGATACTGGTGCGGACTCCAGCATTATTAGTCCAGATTGCTGGCCTCACAACTGGCCATTACAGCCAACCACAATGACAGTGACCGGGGTTGAGGGCCTAACACTTGCAAGAAAGTCACCCATGTTGTCTGTAACTATTAATGGAAAAACTTTATGGAATGTTTTTTCAATTATAACTTTACCCCTACTATGCGGTGTCTCATTGGTCGGGACATTCTGGCTCAATTGGGAATAGTGCTGACAAATGAGCACCCTTTGGGCTAGTGGCCATTGCGTGGACTTCCCCAATCCCGCTGACCTGGACCACGGATGTCCCAGGTTTGCTTTTACTTTACTGGCTTTAAATAGGAAAGAGCCAGATAAGAGGTTTGAATGGGTTAATCTTCCACAGGGTATGAGAGACAGCCCCACCTTGTGTCAATTGTATGTTGACAATGCTTTACAACCTTTACAGCAAGCCTGGTCCGAAACCATCATTTATCATTATATGGACAATATTCTATTTGCTCAGCAGCAACCTTTTACAGGTCAACAAATTCAAAAAATACATGATGCTCTGAAACTACATGGGTTGGTTGTAGCTCCTGAAAAAATTCAGCTATCTGCACCCTGGAAGTATCTAGGATGGACACTTACTGGTCAGGTTGTTATCCCCCAGAAACTGCAATTAAACATTGAAATACATACATTGCATGATGCCCAAAGGTTACTTGGTGATCTACAATGGCTGCGCCCTATTGTGGGCATCCCGAATGAGCTATTAGATAAACTTCGACCTTTACTAAAATGAACCAATCCGGCACAGCCTGTTCATATAACCTCTGAGCAGGTTAGGACATTACAACAGATACTGGACTGTGTGACACAGGGCAGTGTCCAGCGACGAGACCTTAACCTCCCTATACAGCTGACAGTTTGGTGTGGAACTAAATACTTACTAGGTGCACTTACTCAGCAAAACAGAAAAATGGGGGAGGCGTGGGCCTTGGAATGGATATCTCCTCCACTTCAACAGCATAAGACCCTTCTTCAAAAAATCGAAATTTTGTCTGATTTGCTCAAGAAGGCTTGTGAACTACAGATCATGGGAAAGGAGCCTGATCAGATACGGGTACCAATGAAGAAAGATACATTGACCTGGTACCTGATAAACAGTATGGAATTACAAGAGGCACTGTTGGGAGCCGGAAGTGTGATTGCCACTGATGATATCCCCAATATACCGTTGAATTGGATAGGACAGTGGGGTTGGATTCAATGCCCAAAAAGATCACAGAAACCCCTGTCAGATGCCATAACAGCCTACACGGATGCGGGAAGAAAATCCAGAATTGCTGCAGTGACCTGGCAGGAAAAGGGACAATGGCACTATCAGATTCTCCAGGCCTCTGAATTGGATACTTTACAAACGATGGAGTTATTGGCTGTTGTTTGGGCCATGATGCATTTTTCCGGGCCCCTCAATATAGTGACAGATTCTTTGTGTACGTTACAAGAGTATGTGAGCAAATAGAAGATGCCTCTATAAAAGAGGTTCAAAACAGGAGGTTACATGAGCTATTTATACCATTACAGAAGGCAATTAAGCTGAGAAAGTATCCTTTCTCTGTCATTCATAGCAGAAGTCATAAGTGGGATATTGGCCTAGGAGAGGGTAACGCGCAAGCAGATAAGCTAGTCTCAATCACACGTGACTCCAATTCCCAGGCAGATTATGGCCAGAGAGGCGCACTCCATGTTTTACCAAAATGCAAAGGGCCTCCATAGAGAATTTCAGATATCTATGGAAGAGGCACGGGCAATAGCCAAAGCCTGTCCCATATGTAGTCATTATAATGGGGGCTGAGGGTTGGGTCTAGGAGTTAACCCCAGAGGGCTGAATACAAATGAGACCTGGCAAATGGATGTCACACATGTTGCTGAGTTTGGAAGGATAAAGTATGTGCATGTTACTATAGACACCTATAGTCATTTTATATGGGCCACAGCACAGACTGGTGAGAAAGCAGGGCATGCAGAGAAGCATCTCAGTAGCTGCTTTGCAGTAATGGGAGTGCCACGGCGCATTAAGACAGACAATGGGCCTGCCTACTGCAGCAAAAGAATAAAACAGTTCATGCAAATGTGGGGGATAGAACACGTGACAGGCATCCCTAATTCCTCAACAGGACAAGCAATCTTGAGATCAAGAGCTAATGGTACCTTGAAAAGATATCTAGGTAAATACAAAGATATTAAAGAGCTGCAACAAAGGTTGCTAAAGCGTCTATTTGTCTTAAATCACCTGTGTGTTTTTGGGGAAAGCAAAGTTCCTGCTGTAATTCGTCATTATATAACAGAGAAAGATAGTGTGAGGCAGGACATATAGGTAAAATACAGAGATCCCAAGACAGGACAACGGCAAGGTCCTGCTAAGGTATTATACTGGGGCCGCGGATATCTTTGTGTTTCTACCCCTACAGGATCTTCCCTTAGTGGCGCCTCCGTTGGTGTTTGGTCAAGGTTGAGCTCAAGGAGAAGCTCATCCCACACTCCCCACACTCGTAGGGCCTCTCCCCAGTGTGGATGCGCTGGTGGATGATGAGGTGGGAGTTGTGCTTGAAGCTCTTCCCGCAGTCGGGGCAGCGGAAGGGCCTCTCCTCTGTGTGAATCCGCTCATGTTTGAGGAGATCAGAGCTCCTTTGAAACCTCCTCCCACACTGGGGACACTCGTAGGGGTTCTCCCCAGTGTGGATGCGCTGGCGTTTTCTCAGGTCGAAGTGCCACCCATAGCTCTTCACACATTCCAAGCAGGTGTAGGGCCGTTCCCCGGTGTGGATCACCTGGTGCCGAATCAGGGCCGTGCTTCCTCTGAAGCTCTTCCCACCCTCCCCACACTTGTAGGGCTTTTCCCTAGAGTGGATCTTCTGGTGGTCCGTCAGCTGGCACTTCATGCTGAAGCTCTTCCCACCCTCCCCACACTTGTAGGGCTTTTCCCTAGAGTGGATCTTCTGGTGGTCCGTCAGCTGGCACTTCATGCTGAAGCTCTTCCCACCCTCCCCACACTTGTAGGGCTTTTCCCTAGAGTGGATCTTCTGGTGTTCCGTCAGCTGGCACTTCATACTGAAGCTCTTCCCACACTCCCCACACTCATAGGGCTTTTCCCCAGTGTGGATCCTCTCATGTTTCCTCAGGCCAGAGCTCTGGCTGAAGCACTTCCCACATTCCCCACATTCATAGGGCTTTCCCCCAGTGTGGATCCTCTGGTGTTGCATCAGATGGCCCTTCTGGTTGAAGCCCATCCCACATTTCCCACACTCATAAGGCCGGTCCCCAGTGTGGATCACCTGGTGTTGCATCAGTTGGCCTCTCTGCCTGAAGCTCTTCCCACATTCCCCACACTCAAAGGGCTTCTCCCCAGTGTGGATCCTCTGGTGTTGGATCAGGACGGAGTTGTGGCTGAAGCTCTTCCCACATTCCCCACACTCATAGGGCCGTTCTCCAGTGTGGATCACCTGGTGCTGCCTCAGGCTGGAGCTCCAGCTGAAACGCTTCCCACATTTCCCACACTCATAGGGCCGTTCCCCAGTGTGGATCACCTGGTGCTGGATCAGGTGCAAGCTCCACCTGAAACCCTTCCCACATTCCAAGCACTTGTGCTGCTTCACCCTGCCATGAGGCTTCTCCACCAGCTCTGAGCTCTGCCTGGATCTCCGGCCGCCTTCCTGGCTCAGGGGGGCTCTTTCCTCCCTGCAGCTCCCTGGGCTGGGTTTGCAGCCCCTCCTCGTGCGGAATCTCCAGGGCTTTTCCTCCTCCATCCAGACACACCATGGGAATGACTTCTTCTTCTTCTTCCTCTGCTCCATTTTCTGCAGTGTGGGTGGCACAAAATAATTCGAGAATAAAGCTGCAATGCAGAGGTTATGTGGAAAGTCAAGGGATGAGTTATTGGTGGATAAATAGAAATAAAGGACGTTTTAAGAGTTATTCGATAAAGCAACTTTAAAAGACCTTGAATCTGTACATCTTGTAGCCATTTTGTTGTGCTTTTCTCGGGAGCTGAGTCTGGTGTGGACAGCGGGCAAAACTTCAGAAAAGATAACAATAAACCAGAAGCTGAGACCGAAGGAGTCCTGTGCATCTCCTTTTCCTGGCACAGAACTGCCTCAAGAGGGTTTCCCCCATCCAGGAAGCCCCTGAGGGGCCCAACGCCAGGGATGAACACCCACACGCTCTGATTAGCTGAGCGCTGCCTGAGGGTGGGGCTGCAGCAAGGCTACAACAGAGGCATCTCTCCAAACACCGCAGTCAAGAACACTGGATGGATGGACACCAGGAGGAAACACAGAATTTTCAAGTGTTAAAAAGCAGAATAACTGAGGCTCCTGACCTGGCCCTCCTAGACAAGGAAAAAGATTTTCAATGATAGGTGGATGTTAAACAGGGCCATGCCAAAGGAATTATTGGGCTGAAATGGTTAACCCAATGAGTGGCCTCATTTTCCAGGGCTTTTCCTCCTCCTCCATCCAGACACCACTGGGAATCAAAAATCCTGGTCTGGGGAGAAAAAACAAGATGAGAACGCCTTGGACTGGGAGCTCCTCCGAGCCCAAGTTTTTCTCAGAAAGTCATTGGCCATCTTGTGTCTGTAAGAACCTCCAAAACACTGACATTCAGCACAAAAATCCTCCAAACATCAAGACACGGACAAAAATCTTCCCAAACATGAAGATACAGCAAAAATCCCCTCCAAAATACAAAGATTGAGAGCCCACAAAAAACCAAAGCATCAACATTTAACCAACAAAAAGCTCAGAAACACCAAGACTCACCCCAGTGAAAATCTTGGATCCCCTTCCCTGGTCACCTGCTACATGTAGGAGGGGGCAACGCTCCTAGGGC
>NW_024357136.1:0-333 GCF_014805655.1 Passer montanus | reverse complement strand
AGTGCCCCCAGTGACCGTGCCGTCCCCAGGACCGGCTGAGCCGCTGCTCGCTGCAGTGCTCGGACCAGGCCAAGGACGCGCTGGACTCGGGGGGCTCGGAGCCGCGCGTGCGGGGCCAGCTGGACGCCTGCCTGGCCACCTGCGGGGAGCAGCACCTGCGCCTCGTGCCCGCCATGGCCAAGAAGATGCGCGAGGGGCTGGCCAACGGCGCTCAGTGACACCGGGGCACCCCGGGCACCCCGGGGACCCCCCGCGCTCATTAAAGGCCAGGTGGCACCTCCACCAACCGCGGGCGCTGCTGGGCAACTGGGGCAACTGGGGAACTGGGGCAAC
>NW_024357135.1:0-333 GCF_014805655.1 Passer montanus | reverse complement strand
AAGCTTTAAAGCAAAAATTAGTCAGTGCAGCAGCACTGAGTCTTCCTGCCTTAGACAAACCCTTCTACATGTTTGTGGATATAGAAAAAGGGGTGGCACATGGAGTGTTAGCTCAGGACTGGGGAGGATCCAGGAAATCAGTGTCCTATTTATCAAAATTAATAGATCCTGTCAGCCAGGGTGGCCTATCTGTATTCAGGCAGTGGCAGTGACCACCCTACTCATAGCAGAAAGCAAAAAATTGCCCTTTTGAGGGAAAATTGAAGATATATATCCCAAACTCACTAAGGAGTATCCTGAGCCAAAATGGCTCACTGATTCCCAAGTGCTAAA
>NW_024357134.1:0-333 GCF_014805655.1 Passer montanus | reverse complement strand
TCGTGTATTTCCATCCTGTATTTCTGGGGATCTGTGGAGACAGAACGCGAGAGAAAAGTGCGGGATGAGCCAGGGAAGGAGAAAAAAGGAGAAAAAAGGAGATGGGGAAGGGCTGGGGGGCGGAGTGAGGGTGGAGTTATGTAGATAAGCAGGCTGCGCATGCAAATAAGGAACCCGGCGCCGCCCAAGGCATCATGGGAGCGAATTTTTGGGGAGATTTTCGGGCTTTTCGGGGTCGGCGCGCACAGACCGCGGGAGGGAAGTGCGGGGCGGGCTGGGCAGGAGGCCGGGAGCGGGATGTGCGGGTTCGGGGCGCGGCGCGGGGCTGTCCGT
>NW_024357133.1:0-333 GCF_014805655.1 Passer montanus | reverse complement strand
AGCAGCAGGGCGAAGCCAGCCAGGTAGAGGTTCCTCTGGGCACGGAAGAGTTTCATGTGGAAGTGCTCCAGCGCGGCCGGGCTGCTGCCCAGCGCCTCCCTGTCCCCCACGCTGTACCTACGGGTCTCCCTCAGGGCATCTGGGGGGAAAAGGGGGGTCAGAACGGGGGGACACCCCCTCAGAGACACCCCAAATCCACCCAGAGCTCCCCCAGATCCGCCTGGACACATCGAGGCAGCTCCCGCACAGAGGCGTCAAAATCTCTGCAAAATCTCCACAAAATCCACCCAAAATTTCATCAAAATCCACCCAAAGTTCCTTCAAAATCTCCTC
>NW_024357132.1:0-333 GCF_014805655.1 Passer montanus | reverse complement strand
AGGGAGGGTTTGCTGCAGCTCAGGAGCAGGCAGTGTGGCAGGCAGGTGTGCCTGGGCACCGGCCACCTTCTTTGTCATGCAGCCTCTTCCTGACTGAGCTGCATGAGCCGTGCAGCAGCGAGGCAGCCTTCAAATCCCTGCTGAGGGGAACCCCTCATGGGATAAGGCCACAGGATCTGGGTGGAGCTGAACCATGGCCAGGAGGGTTCCCTGTGCTGAGCATGGGCTCTTCCCTCTGGGCTGTGGCAGATCTTGCCAGCACTGAGCTGTGAGGCCCTGCTTCCTCAAAAGGCTCAGGTGCTCTTTGGGAAGCCAGTGTTGCATGCTCTGCCC
>NW_024357131.1:0-333 GCF_014805655.1 Passer montanus | reverse complement strand
TCACTGAATTGTGCAAAACTTCTCTTCCTCAAATGTAGCACGTGAAAAACCGGCCCAAAGCTGGGACCTCCCAGAGGGACTGAGATGTGACATCCTCATGTGTGGGTTGTGTTCCTTGTTTGCAGCCCTGGAGCTGAAACTCCCACTTCTGTGCTCCACATTGTGTCTGGATGTGGCTCATGTTGAGCCAGTGCTTTGCCTATCAGCACTGGGGCCATGAGGATACCCCTTCCTTCTGTGGGGGCTGAGCTCTGCAGCCTCCCAAACCTGTCTGTCCTCTGGGATCTGGTGAAGCCTCTTAAGATGCTCCAGTTTCTGTCTGGAGCCCTGTGG
>NW_024357130.1:0-333 GCF_014805655.1 Passer montanus | reverse complement strand
GCCTCTAGCGGGGAGCTACACGCCCGAGCGGCGGCCCCGCCGTCCCGCCGGGCATCGGGGCCGCGCCTCGGCGGACGCTCCGGGACGGAGAGCGGCGGTGCTGTCGGAGGGCGGGCGGCGGTACGCGGGTGTCTGCGGAAAGACCGCCGGGCCGGGGGCTCACAGCGGCGCGGGGGCTGCCTTGGCCGTCCCTGCCTCCTTGCCGGCGGCCCGCATCCCTGCCGGGTGCTGCTGTCGGGGCTAAGGCGCGGCTCGGGGCGCACTGCCGCGCCGCCCCGCTCCTGCCTCCTTTAGCGGGGCCCGGCCGGCAGCGGGCGCGGCGGCGGCGGCGGC
>NW_024357129.1:0-333 GCF_014805655.1 Passer montanus | reverse complement strand
ACCCCGGCCGTGCCAGTGTCACCTGAGAGTGACACTGACTGTGCCAGTGTCACCTGAGAGTGGCTGTGACCCCCCCCATTGTCACCTGAGAGTGGCTGTGACCCCCCCATTGTCACCTGAGTGACACTGACCCCTGCACTGTCACCTGAGAGAGACCCTGACCCCCCCACTGTCACCCAGGTGTCCCTGCAGCACCCACAGGTGTCCCCACCCCTCCATTGTCACCCAGGTGTCCCCTTCCCTCCACTGTCACCCATTGTCCCCCCGCTGTCCCCCCGTGTCCCCATTGTCCCCCCAGTGTCTCTGCTGTCCCCCAGCTGTCCCCGCTGTCCC
>NW_024357128.1:0-333 GCF_014805655.1 Passer montanus | reverse complement strand
TTGTTTGTTTGTTTTGTTTTTATTTTTTGTTTCTTTTTTGTTTGTTTTGAGGGATTTTTTTTTGGCGGGGAGGTTTTTGGTGTTTTTTTGTTGTTGTTGTTGTTTTGTTTTGTTTTGTTTGTTTGGGATTTTTTATTGGTTTTGGTTGTTTTTTTTTTTTTTTTTTTGTTGGTTGGTTTTTGTTTTTTTTTTTTTTTTTTTTTTTTTTTTTTTGTTGTTGTTGTTCTGGTTTTGTCTCTTTGCAGCACCTAGAGCAGCAACTTGGGAAAGCACGGAATGGTTTAATGGTTTGGGTTGGAAGGCTCTTAAAGGTCATCTAGTAAAACCACCCCG
>NW_024357127.1:0-333 GCF_014805655.1 Passer montanus | reverse complement strand
GTGAAATGTGTTGATTAAATGACCAGTCATGTCCCCCTGTATCAGACCAGGGTATGAAAGAAGGGGCTCCAATAAAGTCAGGGCTGCTAGCCTCTCACCCTTCTGCCCTGGAGTCTGTGTCTGTTGTAACAGAACACAAAATGAACAACACACATACTGAAACTTCTAAGGTAAAAAGAAGAAAGTTTATTTCTCGAATTCAATACATATAGAATTTCAAAAGTGGATTGGAGGATGAAATTGTTACTTCTCTAACAACACTGGTTAAGCTAACATTCCATCAAATTTCTCCTTTTCTAGAGAAGAATGCAAAAACAATCATTATTTACGTAA
>NW_024357126.1:0-6978 GCF_014805655.1 Passer montanus | reverse complement strand
GCCCCTCCCAGTATAACCCAGTACAAACCGGTTCCACTTTTCTCCCCCAAAATCCCCATTTTTCTCCCCAAAATCTCCTTTTTTGTGTTGAAATCTCCCGGATTTTCCCCTCCCAGTCCCCCCCCAGTCCCTCCCAGTCCAAACCAGTATGACCCAGTTCCTCCCAGTATAACCCAGTCCCTCCCAGTATAACCCAGTCCCCTTTTAACCCTTAAAATCCCATTCTCCCCCCTAAAATCCCCGTTTTTCACCCCAAAATCTCCATTTTGGTGCCAAAACCTCCCGTTTTTTCCCCTCCCAGTCCCTCCCAGTATAACCCAGTATAAACCAGTATAACCCAGTATAACCCAGTCCCCTTTTAACCCCTAAAATCCCCATTTTCCCCCCTAAAATCCCCATTTTTGTGCCAAAACCTCCCAGATTTTCCCCTCCCAGTCCCTCCCAGTACAAACCAGTATAACCCAGTATACCTCAAGTCTGCCCCAGTATAACCCAGTCCCCTTTTAATCCCCAAAATCCCCATAAAATCTCAATTTTTCACCCCAAAATCTCCATTTTTGTGCCAAAATCTCCTGGTTTTTTCCCCTCCCAGTCCCTCCCAGTGCCTCCCAGTATAACCCAGTCCCCTTTTAATCCCCAAAATCCCCATAAAATCTCAATTTTTCACCCCAAAATCTCCATTTTTGTGCGGAAATCTCCCAGATTTTTGCCCCCCAGTCCCTCCCAGTATAACCCAGTATAACCCAGTATGACCCAGTCCCTCCCAGTATAACCCAGTCCCCTTTTAACCCCTAAAATCCCCATTTTCACCCATAAATTCCCCGTTTCTCATCCTAAAATTCCCATTTTTGTGCTGAAATCTCCCGGATTTTTCCATCCCAGTCCCCCCAAGCCCCTCCCAGTCCCTCCCAGTCCCTCCCAGTATAAACCAGTATAACCCAGAACAAACCAGTATAACCCAGTCCCCTTTTAACCCTTAAAATCCCATTCTCCCCCCTAAAATCCCCGTTTTTCACCCCAAAATCTCCATTTTTGTGCCAAAACCTCCCATTTTTTCCCCTCCCAGTCCCTCCCAGTATAACCCAGTCCCCTTTTAACCCTTAAAATCCCATTCTCCCCCCTAAAATCCCCGTTTTTCACCCCAAAATCTCCATTTTTGTGCCAAAACCTCCCATTTTTTCCCCTCCCAGTCCCTCCCAGTATAACCCAGTATATCCCAGTATAACCCAGTCCCTCCCAGTATAACCCAGTATAACCCAGTCCCATTCCCAGTCCCTTTTTTATCCCTAAAATCCCCATTTCCCCCCCCAAATCCCCATTTTTCACCCCAAAATCTCCATTTTTGTGCTGAAACCTCCCATTTTTCCTCCTCCCAGTCCCTCCCAGTACAAACCAGTATAACCCAGTATAACTCAAGTCTGCCCCAGTATAACCCAGTCCCCTTTCAATCCCCAAAATCCCCTTTTTTACCCATCAAATCCCCATTTTCCCCCCCAAAATCTCCATTTTTGTGCCGAAACCTCCCATTTTTCCCCCTCCCAGTCGCCCCCAGCCCCCCCAGTCCCCCCCAGTATAAACCAGTATAACCCAGTATAACCCAGTATAACCCAGTATAACCCAGTATAACCCAGTATAACCCAGTATAACCCAGTATAACCCAGCATAACCCAGTATAACCCAGTCCCTTTTTGAACCCCAAAATTCCCATTTTTCACCCATAAAATCTCAATTTTCCACCCCAAAATCTCCATTTTTGTGCTGAAACCTCCCGTTTTTTCCCCTCCCAGTATAAACCAGTATAACCCAGTATAACTCAAGTCTGTCCCAGTATAACCCAGTCCCCTTTTAATCCCCAAAATTCCCATTTTCCCCCCTAAAATCCCCATTTTTCACCCCAAAATCTCCATTTTTGTGCCGAAACCTCCCAGCTTTCCCCCCCCAGTCCCTCCCAGTATATCCCAGTATAACCCAGTATAACCCAGTCCCTCCCAGTATAACCCAGTCCCTCCCAGTCCCATTTTTATCCCTAAAATTCCCATTTTCCCCCCCAAAATCCCCATTTTCACCCCTAAAATCCCCATTTTTCACCCCAAAATCTTCATTTTTGTGCCAAAATCTCCCATTTTTCCTCCTCCCAGTCCCTCCCAGTATAACCCAGTATGGCCCAGTCACCGGTAGACGCCGACGACGACGGCGTGGTCCCTCTCGTAGGGCTCCAGCGTCAGCTGCTCCTGCGGCTTCATCCTCTCGGCCGTCATCTTCCTCACCTCGCCCGCGAACACCGCCTCGGCCGGCGCCGTCGAGTCGATGCAGTTCGCCTGGGGGCGGGTAAACCGGTTTGAACCGGCTAGATAGCGACTAGATACCGGCCAGGGCCGGCTGGAACTGGTTTGAGCCGGCTAGATACCGGCTTGGGACCAGTCTGAACCAGTTTGAGCCAGCTGGAACCGGCTAGATACCAGCTGGAACTGGTTGGAACCGGCTGGGACCGGTTTGGGACCAGTCTGAACCGGTTAGAACCGGTTTGGGACCAGTCTGAACCAGTTAGAACTGGTTTGGGACCAGTCTGAACCGGTTTGAGCCAGCTGAAACTGGTTTGGGACCAGTCTGAACGAGTTTGGTCTGAACCGGTTTGAGCTGGCTGGAACCGGCTGGGACTGGCTGGGACCAGTCTGAACCGGTTTGGGCCGGCTGGAACCGGCTGGGACCAGTCTGAACCGGTTTGGGCCGGCTGGAACCGGCTGGGACCAGTCTGAACCGGTTTGGGCCGGCTGGAACCGGCTGGGACCAGTCTGAACCGGTTTGGGCCGGCTGGAACCGGCTGGGACCAGTCTGAACCGGTTTGGGCCGGCTGGAACCGGCTGGGACCAGTCTGGGACCGGCTTGGGACCGGTCTGAACCGGTTTGAGCTGGCTGGAACCGGCTGGGACTGGCTGGGACCAGTCTGAACCGGTTTGAGCCGGCTGCAACCGGTTTGGGACCAGTCTGGGACCAGTCTGAACTGGTTTGGGCCGGCTGGAACCGGCTAGATACCACCTGGAACCGGTTTGGGACCAGTCTGAACCGGTTAGATACTGGCTGGAACCGGTTTGGGCTGGCTGGAACCGGCTAGATACCAGCTAGATACCGCCTGGAACCGGTTAGAGCCAGCTGGAACCAGTTTGGGACCAGTCTGAACCAGTTTGAGCCAGCTGGAACTGGTTAGATACCGGCTGAAACTGGTTTGGGACCAGTCTGAACTGGCTAGAAGTGGTTTGGGACCAGTCTGAACCAGTTAGAACCAGTCTGGGAGCAGTTTGAACCAGTTTGGGACCAGTCTGAAGCGGTTTGAGGCGGCTGAAACCGGTTAGAACCAGTTTGGGACCGGTTTGGGACCAGTTTGAAACCAGTCTGAACCGGTTTGAGCTGGCTGGAACTGGTTAGGTACCGGCTGGAACCAGTCTGAACCAGTTAGATACTGGCTGGAACCAGATCGAGCCGGCTGGCACCGGTTTGGGACTGGTTAGAAACAGTTAGATACTGGCTGGAACCAGTTAGGGACCAGTTTAAACCAGTCAGAACTCGGTTGAGCCCAGTTTGAACCGGTTAGAACCGGATAAAATCAGTTTGAGACCAGTTTGAACTGGTTTGGGACCAGTTTCAGCTGGTTAGAACCAGTTTGGGACCAGTTTGAACCAGTTAGAACCAGTTAAATCCCAGTCAGAACCAGTTTGAGCCCAGTCAGAACCAGTTACAACCAGTTCAAACCAACTAGAACTGGTTGAAACCAATTGCTTTATACTGCTCTGTACTGGTCCATACTGGTCCCTACTGGTCCGTACTGGTCCGTACTGGTCCGTACTGGTCTCCCAAATTTATCCCAAAATTATCCCGGAATTCTGGATGGAAAACCAAAATTCCAAACAAAAACCCCAAAATTCCCACGAAATTCCAGCCAGGAACCCAAAATATCCCCAAAATTTTCAAGCCCATGAAGATCACGTCATCCATGACTAAGGAGGGGGGAAAAATGGGATTATCCCAAAATATCCCAAATTTATCCCAAAATTATCCCGGAATTCTGGAGAAAAACCCAAAATTCCAACCAAAATCCTCAAAATTCCCACGAAATTCCAGCCAGGAACTCAAAATTCCCACAAAATTTCAGGTCCATGAAGATCACGTCCACCATGGCCGAGAAGGAGGAAAAACTGGAATTATCCCAAATATCCCAAAATTATCCCGGAATTCTGGAGAAAAACCCAAAATTCCAACCAAAATCCTCAAAATTCCCATGAAATTCCCACAAAATTCCAGCCAGGAACTCAAAATTCCCGTAAAATTTCAGCTCCACCAAGATCGGGTCCACCAGGCCTGGGAGAGGGACAAAATGGGATTATCCCAAAAATATCCCAAATTTATCCCAAAATTATCCCGGAATTCTGGAGAAAAAACCCAAAATTCCAACCAAAATCCTCAAAATCCCCACGAAATTCCAGCCAGGAATTCAAAATATCCCAAAATTCTGCATCTGCAAAGATCACGTCCACCATGCCTGGGAGGGGGGGAAAATGGGATTGGCCCAAAATGTCCCAAATTTACCCCAAATTTATCCCAAGATTATCCTGGAATTCGGGAGAAAAACCCAAAATTCCAACCAAAATCCTCAAAATTCCAGGCAGGAACTCAAAATATCCCCAAAATTTCAAGCCTGTGAAGATCACGTCATCCATGACCAGGGGATTGGAAAAAATCTGGGATTGGCCCAAAAATATCCCAAAATTATCCCGGAATTCTGGATAAAAACCCAAAATTCCAACCAAAATCCTCAAAATTCCCATGAAATTCCAGCCAGGAACTCAAAATATCCCCAAAATTCTGTGTCCACCGAGATCACGTCCACCATGCCTGGGAGGGGGGAAAAACGCGATTGGCCCAAAATGTCCCAAATTTATCCCAAAATTATCCCAGAATTCTGGAGAAAAACCCAAAATTCCAACCAAAATCCTCAAAATTCCCACGAAATTCCCCCAAAATCCCAGCCAGGAACACAAAATATCCCCAAAATTTCAGGTCCACCAAGATCGCATCCACCAGGCCTGGGGAGGGGGGCAAAAATGAGATTTTCCCAAAATGTCCCAAATTTTTCCCAAAATTATCCCGGAATTTGGGATAAAAACCCAAAATTCCAAACAAAATTCCCATGAAATTCCCCCAAAATCCCAGCCAGGAACCCAAAAGTCCTGACGGGATCCCAAAATTCCAACCAAAAACCCCAAAATTCTTCTCCAGACCCCCAAAATTCCATCCGGGAACCCAAAATTCCCGATGGGACCCCAAAATTCCATCCAGGAAGCCAAAATTTTGGCCAAAACCCCCAAAATTCTTCTCCAGGAACCCAAAATTCCCGATGGGATCCCAAAATTCCATCCGGGAACCCCAAATTCCCGATGGGACCCCAAAATTCCTCTCCAGGAACCCAAAACTCCATCAAAAACCCCAAAATCCTCCCTTATCCCAAAATTATTCCGGAATTCTGGAGAAAAACCCAAAATTCCAACCTAAATCCTCAAAATTCCCATGAAATTCCCCCAGAATCCCAGCCAGGAACACAAAAGTCCTGACGGGATCCCAAAATTCCAACCAAAAACCCCAAAATTCTTCTCCAGACCCCCAAAATTCCATCCGGGAACCCAAAATTCCCGATGGGACGCCTTCTCCAGAACCCTGTCCCACCACCCCAGATGTCCCCAGATTGTCCCCAGGTGTCCCCCCAAGGTTTCAGAACCTCCCAAAATTTCCAGGAGACCCCAAAATTCTTCTCCAGGACCCCAAAATCACCTCAAGCCCCACCCAGGGCACCCCAGAACCTCCAGAACCTTCTCCAGAACCTCCAGAACCTTCTCCAGAACTTCCAAATCACCTCAAGAATCCCCAAAATTTTCGGCAATCCCAAAATTTTGTTCCCAGGACCCCAAAACCACCTCAAGCCCCACCCAGGGCACCCCAGAACCTCCAGAACCTTCTCCAGAACCCGGCCCCACCACCCCAGATGTCCCCAATTGTCCCCAGGTGTCCCCAGGTGTCCCCCCAAGGTCTCAGAACCTCCCAAAACTTTGAGGAGACCCCAAAATTCTTCTCCAGGACCCCAAAATCACCTCAAGCCCCACCCAGGGCACCCCAGAACCTCCAGAACCTTCTCCAGAACCCGGCCCCACCACCCCAGATGTCCCCAATTGTCCCCAGGTGTCCCCAGGTGTCCCCCCAAGGTCTCAGAACCTCCCAAAACTTTGAGGAGACCCCAAAATTCTTCTCCAGGACCCCAAAATCACCTCAAGCCCCACCCAGGGCACCCCAAAACCTCCAGAACCTTCTCGAGAACCTCCAGAACCTTCTCCAGAACTTCCAAATCACCTCAAGAGTCCCCAAAATTTTCGGCAATCCCAAAATTTTGTTCCCAGGACCCCAAAATCACCTCAAGTCCCACCCGGGGCACCCCAAAACCTCCAGAACCTTCTCCAGAGCCTTCTCCAGAACCCTGTCCCACCACCCCAGATGTCCCCGGGCGTGTCCCAGGTGTGTCCCGGGCGTGTCCCCCCGGCCCCGCCCCCGGGGCACTGACCAATCAGCATGCGGTACTTGTGGGCGTGTCCCCTGCCCCCCTGGGCACTGACCAATCAGCATGTGGTACTTGTGGGCGTGTCCCCCCGCCCCGGGGCACTGACCAATCAGCATGCAGTACTTGTGGGAGTGTTCCCCCCCCCACTTCTCCAGAACTTCCAAATCACCTCAAGAATCCCCAAAACTTTGGACAATCCCAAAATTTTGTTCCCAGGACCCCAAAGTCACCTCAAGCCCCACCCAGGGCACCCCAGAACCTTTTCCAGAACCTTCTCCAGAACCTCCAGAACCTTCTCCAGAACCCGGCCCCACCACCCCAAATGTCCCCGGGCGTGTCCCCCTGGCCCCGCCCCCGGGGGCACTGACCAATCAGCATGC
>NW_024357125.1:0-333 GCF_014805655.1 Passer montanus | reverse complement strand
ACTGAACTTTTCCATTAATTTAATGTTATAAATGGCCATGTAGTAGTTGGTTCTTGCTACTACTTCTATGTTATTATAGGATTGCAACTCCTTGCAAATAATTATTGTAAGTCTTAAACTGTTTTTAAGTATGGAAAAATTAGTAGTAGCTTATGGGCAGTGCAAACAGAGAAGCAAGGCTTTCACAAGATGTAAGCCGACCAGCAAAAGATGTATTTGAAGATATGCTTGCTACTGCAGAATCTACATTTAAAATAGCCTAAGTAGAAAAATGAAAACCACAAAAGAAGCACCAAGCTCAAAGTGCCATCACCAGACCATCAGAAGAACCCC
>NW_024357124.1:0-333 GCF_014805655.1 Passer montanus | reverse complement strand
GTTTGAGGAGTGTGTTATTATAATGTGGTGTGTTCAAAGTGTGACACACAAACACACACATACACAGAGTGTACAACATCTCTCCTTTATACGTTTGTTTTATAAATACATATTTCTAAGAATTAATAATTTTTATTTGGCTTAAAAGGTCAAAGACTCAGTAGTAAACACCTGTCAAGCCTCCTGGACCTCCGTTCTGGCCATCCAGAGCCATAGGGTGCTACTGCAAGAGATATTTTTCAGTCAACAGTAGCAGACATAGGCCCCAAGAGACCAACCTGCCCTCTTTCTGTATCATCATCAGAATAGAAATTAGTTTTAAATTATTAGAAT
>NW_024357123.1:0-333 GCF_014805655.1 Passer montanus | reverse complement strand
CGACAGCGAGGAGGCCTCGCCGCAGGGCAGGGCGGGCCGGGCGCCGGCGCCGCGCTACGAGGAGATCGACTGCCTCATCAACGAGGAGCACACGGTGAAGGGGCGGCGCGAGGGCAGCGAGGTGTTCCTGCCCTTCAGCTGGGTGGAGAAGTACTTCCAGGTGTACGGGCGCATCGCGCCGGCCGACGGCGGCGAGAGGTTCGAGTTCTCCCACAGCTACTCCAAGGTGTACGCCCAGCGCGCGCCGTACCGGCCCGACGGCGTCTTCATGTCCTTCGAGGGCTACAACGTGGAGCTGCGCGACAGGGTCAAGTGCATCAGCGGCGTGGAAGG
>NW_024357122.1:0-333 GCF_014805655.1 Passer montanus | reverse complement strand
ACAATGCCAAGAAATGCCCCATGATTTAAATGTCAATACAGGTAAAACACTCCTTAGCATTGTGATAGAGAACCCAGCTCAAAGCTGACTGAATTCCCTGAAAGTGTTTTCACTAATATTCATTATTCAAATTTTTTATGATTTTATAGCATGCGTATTTATTTTTACTCAGTTAACAAATGACTAATTTCCCCTGAAGTCCCATTGGAGATGTGCTGAATCAACAAGTGACTGCCAAAAGCCTGGTTTATTCCTGAATAAAAACTAAAAGGTCATCTTCTGATTATAAAAAGTACTTCATCTGAATTGAATATTTAGCTTTTCTTTTACCCA
>NW_024357121.1:0-333 GCF_014805655.1 Passer montanus | reverse complement strand
CAGCTGCCCCATCTCTGGGTCAGAAAAGGACATAATCCAACAATCCCATTTATCCAGGACTTGGCTGCTCCCAAACACTCTCCCTCTGCCAATCCATGGTTTTTTGAAGTCCCTTTCCTGCTGCAGCAGCTATTGAAGCTCCTTCCTGCAGGAGCTCAGCTGTCACTTGGCAGCTTCTCCAGGCCAGCTTAGGACTCACAAGCAGTGGGATACAAGTCTCCAGCACTGTGTAAACACTGTATTTTCCTTGTTATTTTGGGATATCCCCTGCTGCAGATGGGCTCTCCTTCCATGCACTGCTCAGCACTGATATGACTGAATAAATCTCTTTTT
>NW_024357120.1:0-333 GCF_014805655.1 Passer montanus | reverse complement strand
GAAAATGTCTGAAAAATCCACCAAAAAAAATCTGAAAAATATCTGAAAAAAATCGCTCAAAAATCGCAAAAAATTGTGCAAAAATTCCCAAGAAAATCACCCAAAAAATAAAAAAAAAATCCCAGAAAATTTTAAAAAAATCCCAAATTCCCAAACTTCAAAACATTCCTCAAACACCACTGAAAAAACCTGAAAAATCCTTTTAAAAATCATTTAAAACAGTAAAAAAATCGCGAAAAATCATGAAAAAACCTTGAAAAAAATTCAGAAAAAATTCCCAATTTTTTCCAAAATCCCAGAAATATTTAAACAGTCAAAAACTACCTGGAAAAT
>NW_024357119.1:0-333 GCF_014805655.1 Passer montanus | reverse complement strand
CCCCAAACTGGGGGGTCCCAATTCCAATCCTGGGGATCCCAACCCCAAATCTGAGGGGTCCCAATGCCAAATTTAGGGGTGGGGTCCCAATGTCAAATTTAGGGGGGGGTCAGAGCCCCCAATTAGGGAGGTCAGAGCCCCAAACTGGGGGGGATCAGAGCCCCAAACTGGGGGGGTCCCGACCCCAGACCGGGTTGGGGGGGTTAATTTGGGGAGGGGTCCCCCTCACCTCTTCTCCTGGCGGTGCTCGTGGTAGCCCCTCCCCCGCGGCTCCGGGAATGGTCTCTTCCGGCCCGGGGGGGGCTGCGGGGGGGCGGGACCCCCCCCAAACCC
>NW_024357118.1:0-333 GCF_014805655.1 Passer montanus | reverse complement strand
GCAGCCCCCAAAATCAGCCCCAAAAAACCCAAAAATCAGCCCCAAAAACCCAAAAATCAGCCCCCCAAAAAGCTCAAAACCCCCCAAATTCAAATCTAAAAAAACCCAAAAATCTGTCCCAAAAAACCCCAAAATCACCCCTCAAAAAAGCCTCAAAAAACCAAAAACCAGCCCCAAAATCAGCCCCAAAAACCCCAAAAAATGTCCAAATTCAGACCCAAGAAACCCCAAATTCAGCCCAAAAAACCCCCAAAATCAGCCCCGAAAATGCCAAAATCAGGCCCAAAATTACCCCAAATTCAGACCAAATAAAAACCCAAAATCAGCCCCAAA
>NW_024357117.1:0-333 GCF_014805655.1 Passer montanus | reverse complement strand
GGGACAGGGGGGACACACGGGGACAGGGAGGGGACACAGTGGCAGGGGGGACACACGGTGGCAGCGGGGACAGGGGGACACGCGGGCGGGAGCTGCTGAGTCACCGGCCGGGGCCGTGCCTGGCACGGGCAGCCCGGGCTGGGGACAATGCCCGCCCTCATCCCCGGGGCTCGGGGACACGCGGGGGGGACACGCCGCTCCCTCCCCGCCCCCACCGCGCAGCCGCTTTGGGGGGGGCTCCGCCCTGCCCCCCCCAATTCCCGCGGGATGCTCATCCCCCTTGTTTGGAGACAAAGTGGGGGAAACTGAGGCCGGGCCCCGCCTCGCCCCCCC
>NW_024357116.1:0-333 GCF_014805655.1 Passer montanus | reverse complement strand
TTTTTGGGTTTTTCGGGCATTTTTTTGCAAATTTTAATTTTTTTTCACCTTTTTTTTTACGTTTTTCAGGCATTTCCTCGCAGCTTTAATCGCTTTTTTTCCAACTTTTTTGGCCTTTTTCACCCGATCCTCCGCCGGTTTTTACTGGGATTTTTTTTTGCAGGTTTTTATTGGGGTCATGTTTTGTATTTTCTCCTCTTCTGGGGCATTGCCGGGGTTTGGGGTCACTTGAGGCAGCGCTCGAAGTAGGTGGCTCCCACGTATCCGCCCCGCAGCGAGCGCTGCACGTTCTGCTCAAACAGGCGCCGGTTGCTCTGCAGCACCTCGGCCGCC
>NW_024357115.1:0-7191 GCF_014805655.1 Passer montanus | reverse complement strand
TCTCGCACTGCAAAGCAGTCTTCACACCCTACTGCTCTGTGCATCACCCAAAGAGTTTGGAGGCTGCTGCCCAAGGACCCTGAGTTGTGTCTTCCTTGTCAATCTCATCTGCCCCTTGTTTAATTGTAAATATATAAATAAAATGCAGGGAGCATTGGCTCAGGGTCTCAGGACTGGCATATCTCTTCCAAAGGAAGGGGAAAAAGAGTGTTTCTCCCAAACCACAGAGTTTAAAAGTTCATGTTATCCACTGTTGTGGTGCAGGGTTCATTTGGTTTGTTCTGTTTCCCCCTAAAGTTACAATGGTTTGGTCCTGGGGTGCCCCCCCTCCCCCGGCAACCCCTCCTTTTGAGAGTGTCAGTTTTTTGTCTCCACCCCTGTTCCCCTGTTCCCCTCTGTCAATCCCTCCCTGAGTTCCTGTCCATCAGCCACTGTCCCCTTCCCTCTTTCCAGAAAGTTCTCCCCTCCTCGGTGGGTGATTGGATCGGGAACAAGGGTCCCTCCCTGTCACATTCCCTATTAGCGAGCCGGCATGTTTGTCACAAGTTTGTTCCCTCCCAAGTTCTCCCTCATTGGTTGAAGTGTTGTATGTTCCGTCCCTTTATAATCGGTTGTACCCCCACCTTGTGGTCTCTTCTCGACTGGACTCCCCTGGAGACATTAAACTCTGGAGTCCCTCTTTTCTACTTCGCCTTCCTGCTGATCACTGCTGCCTCCTGCTGAGGCGCTCCCCGGACGCCCCCGGCGCATCTGGGCAGTGCCCCCCGGCTGTCAGCTGCTGTGCCACAGCTCAGCCGGTGCAGCCTCCTCCCCAGCCCAGGGGAGTAGAGAGAAAACCTCGGACAGCAGCTCGGCACTGCTGGTGTCTGTTTTCCATCACTTAGTTCATGATAGATTGATGGCACTGGCATGTGCTTCCTTCCCCGAGAAGAGTCCCTCTTTTCTTACTTCGCCTTCCTGCTGATCACTGCTGCCTCCTGCTGAGGCGCTCCCCGGACGCCCCCGGCGCATCCGGGCAGTGCCCCCCGGCTGTCAGCTGCTGTGCCACAGCTCAGCCGGTGCAGCCTCCTCCCCCCCCCCGGGGGAGTAGAGAGGAAATTCGGACAGCAGCTTGGCAGAACGGGATTTGATACAAGATTTAATACGGGAACAAATCACGATAAACAAACACAGAAAACAGACACAGCAACCCACCACTCCAAAGCCAATTCCACATGGGGGTTTATGCGCAAAATTCAGACAACAACTGGAAAATGAAACAGAAACACCAAAGTTAGGAAGAAACCCGGTTGTAGATCTGGGAGAAAGGATGAGCAGAGAGCTAAATGTTAGGAACTGCTGGGTTTGTGGGGATACTTAAATGTCTGAAGAATGGTCATGGAAGGGTAGTAGCCTAGGTCCCGTTGAACTCCTCAAATGGAACAGAACCAAAACAAGATGGGAAAACTGGCCAGAGGGATGGATATTAAGTTCAGAAATAATTGGACAGGAGTGCCTCTGGCATATGGGAAGAGAATTTTCAAACAACGTAGGGCAGACCTCCTGTAGAAGATATAAAGTTTATAATGGAACTTTCACTCCGGGGATCCCTGAAAAAGCCCCACAATATTGGACCCAGGAGAGGAAAAAGAATTACAAATATGAAAAGGAAATTAAACTTTTCGGTGCATTGACCCTGGGAAGAATCCCTGTTGTGGGATCCCTGAAATATCTAAATTTTGGGAAAACATGAATAACCAAAGGAACGAATACTGGAAAGCACCAGATGGCTTATTTTGGATATGTGGGGAAAGGGCTTATCCAGAACTTCGTCCCCTATGGAAAGGAAGTTGCACTCTGGGAATTATACAACAAGGATTTTTCCTGTTGCCAAGCAAGGATGGAGATGATCTGGGAATACTGGTCTACCACGCCTTAAAAAGAAATAGGAGGGAACTAACTGGGGAAACTGGGGGATGCCAAAGCAGGGAGATGAAGAGTGGCCACCTGACCGGATAATACTGACATATGGTCCAGCCACGTGGGCACAAGATGGGAGTTGGGAATATCGAGCCCCAGTTTATATGTTGAATCACACCATAGGATTCAGCAGTTGCAGAAATCCTATCTAATGAAACAGCCAGGGCCATGGAATTAACAGTCAGCCAGCAAAGGCAAACCAGAGCTGCAGTGTATCAGAATTGGCTGGCACTGCACTATCTGTTAGCAGAAGAGGGAGGGGGTTGTGGAAAGTTTAACACATCTGATGGCTGTCTACAAATTGATGATAATGGGGATGCAGTTTTGGATATAGCCAGAAACATCCAGAAAATAGCCCATCTGCCAGTCCAAAAAAGGGAATCTCCAATGAATAAAGGATGGTTGGAAGATATTTTCAGAATATACTAGTGGAAGAGAACCAGATTTGTAGTGCTATATAGAATAATGGGTCTAATTTTTCTTCCATGCTTGATCCCATGCTTTATTCGATTAATCACTTATGTGGTCCAAACCATGCAAATAATGACTGTACCCACCAATCCAAAGTTGGGAACCATAGGACAAAACCAGAAAATTATGGCACTGAGAAAAAGATGATGAAAGCAAGACACTGAATATCTATGAAAACAATCAGTATGCCAAAAGCGCAGAAGTGCAAAAGTTGTAGCTCAAGCCAAATACAGTAAGAAAAACAAGGAGGAGAGATTGTGAAAAATTACCAGATAACTTTGCCTTTTGCACTTATGTATGAGCCTATGCATGCTGTTGGTGATTATAACTATTTAGAAATAGTATAAATTATAACTCCTTCTAGCTGGATGCTAGTATAATATAATCCATCAGATTAAGTATGCACTGTATTGCTCATAGAAACAATAGTGCAATGAATATAATATCTATGTATCACTTATGGAATTAATAGTTTGGTGAATGTACTCTGTGGTAGACCTGAGCCAAACATCAGATCCGAAAAAGGCTTTTGTGTGACTGAAAACATTGCAAGGCCATCCACTGACCGACCTGTCCAAGAGATACAATAACAGTGACACAAAACAGAGGACTGGAGGACAATTAGAGAGTGCCGTGATAAAATTACGGGGAACATACTAAAATCTTACCAGAGGATGTGAAACAGCAAGGTGGAGACACCAGAAGAAATAAAATGTATTTACCTGACACCCAGGATATCATGCATGCAAGCCAGAGTGTGAAGGACTCAGACAAAGGATTTCCCAAAACATCAGGAATTTCAAAAGAATGTTTGAATAATGCATCAAAGACATGAATTTACATGTCCCTCAGCGATGTAACAGTAGAAACATTTTTTGTATACATTGACCTGTTCTTTGGCTGTTGGTCAGGAGCTCCGCAGCACTGGAAATATTGTCCTTTTTTTAAGCCTCCTTTTCAAAATTTATTTATTTACATTTTTTTATTCCTAAGTTCCTTCAAAACCTCGTTGCCCATTCAGGCTGGACGTTTGCCTCGTCGACTGCTCTTTGGGCACGTAGGGACAGTCTATTGCTGTGCCCTCAAGGTCTGTGTTTTGAAGCATGCCCACCCTTCCTGAACTCCTTTGTTTTTAAGGGCTGCTTCTCAAGGAACTTTCTGAATAAGTCTCCTCAATAGCCCAAAGTTTGCTCTCCGGAAATCTAATGTGAAAATTTTATTGATGTTCCTCCTGATATCACCAAATATCGAGAACACTGTAATTTCATGGTCACATGCCCCAGCACATCTCCCACCAGCCCATCTCCATTCAGAAACAACCGATCTAAGAAAGTTCCTCCTCTGGAGGACTCGTTCACCCGCTGTGACTCATGGCCCTGGTAAAACATCCTGAGTGCCTTGGACACCGACCAGGCCCCACCTGCACCGCTGGCCTCCCTGACAACGCGCTCTCGGAGCAGTCGCTCCCAGCCAGGCTCCCCCGCCGCCTCCTCGCCGCTCCGCCCCTCGCTGCTTCTCTGCGCGCTGTGTCCGCACGGCCGGAATCCTCCGGAGCGACATCGGCTGCAGCCCGACCCGCTGGGTGCGGCCGGGAGCGGAGCGGGAGCGGCGGCGGCTCCGGCCCAGGTGGGACCCGCGGTCGGTGCTGCCCCAGCCCGGGGCTCGCTGGGGCGGAGGGGCCGCGCTGAGGGGCACGGGGGGTTCTGCGAGTTCCTTGTGGCGGGTTTGCCCGTTCACGGGTCTGAAAAACAGAATTCACTGCTTAGACTACTACTAGTAGTAGTACTACTACTACTACTACCAATAGTAGGATAAAAAAGGAGAGAATTTCCAGTGCTGGGGAGCTCCTGACCGACAGCCAAAGAACACATCGGTATATACAAACATTGTTATCTTTATACTGTTACCTTGCTGGGGGACATGTAAATTCACGTCTTTGATGCATTATTCAAACATTCTTTTGAAATTCCGGATGTTTTGGAAACTCCTGTGTCTCAGTCCTTCACACTCTGGCTTGCATGCATGATATCCTGGGTGTCAGGTCAATACATTTTACTTCTTCTTGTGTCTCCATCTTGCTGTTTCGCATACTCTGGTAAGATTTTAGTATGTTCCCCGTAATTTTATCATGGTAGTCTCTAATTGTCCTCCAGTGCTCTGGTTTCTGTCACGGTTATCTTATTACTTGGATGGGTCGGTCAGTGGATGGACTTACATTGTTTTTAGTCACACAAAAGCCTTTTTTGGATCTGATGTTTGGCTCAGGTCTACAACAGTATATTCACCACACTATTATTTCTCTAAGTGATACATAGATATTATATTCATTGCACTATTGTTTCTATGAGCAATACAGTGCCTACTTAAGATGATGGATTATATTATACTAGCATCCAGCTACAAAGAGTTATAATTGATACTATATCGAAATAGCTGTAATCGCTAACAGCATGCATGGGCTAATAGGTAAATGTAAAAGCCAAAGTTATCGGGTCGTTTCTCACACAGGCAGGGAGCCCCAGCGGCCGTGCCGGCTGAGCTCGGTGTCGCCGGGCTGCCAGGCGCCGGGGCAGGGACTGCGGGGACAATGGCGAGCAGCCGGCGCTGCTGGCTCCTGGCCCTCGGCAGGCGCACTCGGAGCCGCAGCTGCCCCGGGCCAGCAGCAGGCGGCAGCTCGCAGCGCTGTCAGCGCCTGTCCCGGCACGGAGCTGGGCTGCAGCGGCTGCGGAGCCCCCGGGCCGGGGCTGCGGGCACCGCGCAGCTCCCGCAGGCTGCGCTTGTCTCCGCAGCTGCTGCCGCAGCTCTGGGCAGCGGGGACAGCGCAGCCAGAGCTGGCAGCGCCCTCCTGAGCCTCGGGCTGCCGCAGGGCCGGCACCAGCAGCGACCTCTCTGCGTGTCCCTTGCAGGGTGCCAGCAGCAAAGCTGCTCCCGAGGCCGAGCTCCCAAAGGATCTGTCAGCACTCC
This sequence comes from Passer montanus, assembly GCF_014805655.1. NCBI lineage: Eukaryota > Metazoa > Chordata > Aves > Passeriformes > Passeridae > Passer > Passer montanus. The sequence goes on along the minus strand of NW_024357115.1, from coordinate 1,797 downwards.
TGATGTCTCGGGAGCAAGGTGCTGATTGTTCTAGGCAGAGAGATGCCGGTTGTGAGCAGGAGGAACTGCTCCTCCCTGCAGGGTTCCTGTCCTCGGCAATTCCGAGTGTGTGTACCTGGCTGACGATAAATTCAGGAGTGAGTTCTGCTCAAACGAGCGGCCGTATGTCTGCAGCAAGGCCCAGGCTCCCCTGTAACAGGGGCTGCAGAAAGGACCTTCTCCACGCTGGGCAGTGCCAGCTTCACCTCTCAGCCCAGCCCAGGGCTGTCCTTGCTCAGCTGCACCCTGTGCCTTGCCCTCGCTCTCAGGGTCACCTCAGTGCCTCTTCATCCATGCCCAGTGCCCGCGCTGGGCTGGGTGTGCAAAGGAAAAGGCTCTGCAATCCATCCTGCCCCCGATGCTGCCTGGAGTGACTGCATTGCCCTCATCACACAACAAGCTCCAGTGGGAAATCCAAATTGTCCTGGGATCTTGGAAATCGTCATGAACTGGCCTGAATGTGACACTTTTGGACTGTCCTTGGAAGAGGAAGAACAGCTGACACGTGCTGAGAAGGAATCCCACTTTCAGGGCATCCCACTGTCAGGGCATCAGGCCCCTGACAGTGAAGAAGGGTCTGTCTGCTGCTGGCTCTTTGTCTCTGTCCCGTTTGGAGGAGGATTGTCGGAGCTGCTGCTCAGGGAAGGAAATTCGCTGCCTTGGCCATCACCCAGCCCAGAGCTGCTTCTCCTGCTGTGGGGCGAGCCCGTGCTTGTGAGAGCAGCCCCTGCACAGGGCCCTCACTGTCACCGTCAGTGGCGGCGGGTCCTGTCCCCCCTGCTCGGGCTCCCGGGATCCTGAGCTCGCCTCTCCCTGCCCTGCTCAGACCCAGCTGACACTGCCCCGAGCCTTTCCTGCTGTGCTCTGGTGCCTGCCCAGGGGCAGCAGCAGAGGCACAGAGCGGTTTTGCTGCCCCGGGCCCCTGGCCTGGCCCGCCCAGCCCAAGAATCGCTGCCATCATTCCCTGCACCAGGACCCGGCCCCACGGCGGCTCCGGGAGTTCCGAGTGGGCAAAACGGGAGCGAGGGAGAGGAGGCAGCTGGTGCCAGTGGCTGAAATGGCTTTGCTGCCAGCTGGCAGGGAGAAAGTGGAGCAAAGTGAAGGGGAGAGAAAGAGGGACAAGGCTGGAGCGGTGGAAGCCAGCAGGCATGACCATGGGGCAGGCGGGCATTTTGCTTTCCAGCTCTGTGGGAGGAAACCAAGAGCTGTCAAATCCATGGAGGAAAAGAGGGGAGAAGTAGCAGACCACCGCCGCGGCGGGGCCGAGCCCGCTGTCCCCTGCCCAGAGATGGTGGCCCCGCAGAGCGGGCAGGCTGTGGCGGATCGCCGAGCCCCAGCAGCCGATGCTCTGCACCACAGCAGCGGCGAAAGAAGGAACCAAAGCCCACCAGTTTCCACAGGGGAGCCACCAGACGAGCAAGATGCCGTTTTCAGCTTTGCCCGAGCCCCACATCCCCCAAAACTGGTTTCATCAGTTCTGTGACCTCCTTCCTCAGTCTTTCTCTCCCCTCGCTGCTCCTTCTCCCTAACTCCATCCCTACCCCGCCTTCCCCTTAACAAACCCCCCGGGAATCCACTCCGTCCTGCTGAGCCCAGCACAGCAGCCACACGGCTAAGCCTCAACATTTCATTGCATTGAAAATTCTACTTTGTGATCTCCTTCCCCTGTTACTCCAAGAGCTGGATTATATCCTTCTCTGCAAACCACACCCCTTTTTTCCTTGTTTTAGGTAGTTCACTGGGAGCAAACCACTCGAA
>NW_024357114.1:0-334 GCF_014805655.1 Passer montanus | reverse complement strand
GGAGGGGAAAAAAAGGATTTCTCTGTCTCTATAAATACTGGAAAGATAAATTACCTTGGCTCTTATCAGTACCTTTTATTCTAGTCTAATATTTCCGTTATCATAATTAATTCATTCTGTGCTTATGGGAAACTTATCAAGATTCAATCTTTTAGCTTCTCTGTCTTTTCTTTTTCAAGTTCAACACCAGACTGATTCCTCTCTCCTCTGTTTTCTTTCAATGCCTTTTCCAAGCCCACTTGACCAATTCAGTTTCTGTCAGCCTTCTTGCCAACCATGACCTGAGGTACTTGTGCTCTTTGCGATCATTTAATGGGTTTATTTTCTGCTCACA
>NW_024357113.1:0-334 GCF_014805655.1 Passer montanus | reverse complement strand
AGAAACAACAGTTTGGGTATCCAACATCAAAAGGGAAGCAGCTGTAACTGTCAGACCAGCTGCTTCTAGAAAACATCTGTTGGATGCAGTACAGCCTCGAAAGCTCTGTCATTTACTGGGGAATCTCTTGCAATTTTTTAACATTTTAGGCATCTGCACGTGCACAATCCACTTCCTTGCTCTCTCATGCTGTTATTTTCTTTTTATTTTCTTTTTATTTTCAAAGAATGACAGAATTTTGAGAGTTGGTTGTTTTCTTGTCTCCATGTTTGTCCTAGTATTCCAAATATTTTTTCAAAAGGTAATGTGAGTCTGATACAACTTGTGCCACATT
>NW_024357112.1:0-334 GCF_014805655.1 Passer montanus | reverse complement strand
GAAAGAAAGAAAGAAAGAAAGAGAAAGAACAATGCAATGAGAGCAGAATTTTAAGTCATTAAGTCATATTTAAGCCATTTAAGTCATATTTGGGCACCTGGATTTACTGGTGTCAGTTAACTCCCACCCCAGCTTCACTTGGAGCCACTGAATAGTGAAAATTTCCATGGCAGCTGCCACACCCATGAAACAGGACAGGGAAAGTAGGATCAATGTGTTTACTTAAAAATTATAAATCTCTACACCTTTCCTCAAAGAGTTTCTTATATGTAAAATGTTGATATTTGTTCATTGGTCCTATAAGCCTGTTCCTTGGAAGAATAAAAAAAAAAAA
>NW_024357111.1:0-334 GCF_014805655.1 Passer montanus | reverse complement strand
TCTCTATGTTTCTTATCATAAAAATAGAGCCTCTGGGAATAGAAATGAGTTGGGCAAGTATTTGTCCTCCCTTTTTTTTCCTGGCAAAACAGTATACTGCAAATCTATATTATGCTGAAAGAATTAATCACTTATACTGAATTAATCAATTATACAGAAAGAATTAACCACAATTTTATTGTACATAAGAACTTAGTGATGAAAGGTGCAAAGTCACAAGCCTCTGTAAACCTCTGGTAAAGGTTCCAGAAGCCAAAACCTACTCATAGGAGCTATAAGAAACGTTTGGGTTTTTTTCCCCAGGAAAAACACAACAAAACAAAACAAAACAAAA
>NW_024357110.1:0-334 GCF_014805655.1 Passer montanus | reverse complement strand
CCTCCCTCCCTCCCTCCCTCCCTGCTGACCTGTCCCCCCCGTCCCAGCTCCCCTTGCCCCCCGGCTGGGCAGCAGCACCCCGAGCGGGCTCACCTGGCCCCTGCTCTGCCCCCGCTCTGTGTCTTGGCCCCTTTTCCACCCCAAACCGTGCAATAAACCCGATTCTGCTCATGCTCGTGCATCCGTCACCCCGCCGGACAAACCCGAGGACTTCCCCACTCCTCGCAGCAGGGACTGGGAGGGGAAAACGTGGAATGAGCAAAACGGGCACCTGGTGGCAAAAAGGATCAAACCCCCTCAGCTGCTCCGTTCCCAGTGGGAAAACCTCCCCAGG
>NW_024357109.1:0-334 GCF_014805655.1 Passer montanus | reverse complement strand
GCCAGGTGACACCGGGGGGACAGGGACACCGGGGTGACAGGGACACTGGGGACACAGGGGACACAGGGGACACCAGGGTCATTGGGGACACTGGGGACATTGGGGACTCGGGGCAGCTCCACTGGTGGGAATTGGGAAGGGGTCACTGTGTCACTGTGTCACTGTCATTGTGCCCATCACTGTCCCTGTCCCTCTCTGTCCCCTCCCTGTCATTGTCCCCACCCTGTCATTGTCCCCTCCCTGTCCCCATCCCTGTCGCTGTCATTGTCCCCTCCCAGTCACAGTCACTGTCCCCATCACTGTTATCTCTGTCCCCTCCCTGTCCCTGTCCCTG
>NW_024357108.1:0-334 GCF_014805655.1 Passer montanus | reverse complement strand
CCCAAACCCACCCTTTAACCTCCAAACCATTCCTTAACATCCAAAATAATACTTTAACCCTCAAAACTGCTCTGCAGCCCCCCAAAACCCATCCTTTAACCCCCAAACCACTCCTTAACACCCAAAATCGCACTCTAACCCCCAAAACCGCTCTGCAACCCCCAAACCTATCTTTTAACCTCCAAACCACTCTTTAACTCCCAAAATCACACTTTAACCCCCAAAACTGCTCTGCAACCCCCAAACCCCATCCTTTAACCCCCAAACCACTTTTAACACCCAAAATCGCACTCTAAACCCCAAACCCCATCCTTTAACCTCCAAACCACTCTGT
>NW_024357107.1:0-334 GCF_014805655.1 Passer montanus | reverse complement strand
ATTCCAGGGAAATTTGAGGAAATTCTGGGCAATTTCAGGGAAATCTGGGGGAATTCAGAGGGATTTGGGGAAATCCGAGAAAATGTGAGGAAATTCAGGGGGGTTTTGGGGAAATTTGGTGAAATTGAGAGGAATTTGGGAGAATTCCTGGGAAAATTGGGGGAAATCTGGGAAAATTTGGGAAAATCTAGGGGGATTTGGGGGAATTCCGGGGAAATTTGGGGGAATTCCGGGGAAATTTGGGAAAATCTGGGAGAATTCCAGGGAATTTGGGAAAAATCCAAGAAAATTTGAGGAAGTTCAGGGGGATTTGGGGGAATTCCAGGGAAATTTG